>NC_142337.1:22670000-22842500 GCF_054954075.1 Amborella trichopoda | reverse complement strand
ATAGGTACTTAAGTACGTATGAGTACATGTAGTACATAGTTCTCATGAGTACTCTATGAGTACATTGAGTACTCATAAAGTACGTTTAGGACATTTGAGTACTTTGAGTACTCATGTGTACTCTATGAGTTTTTAGTACATTTTGAGTACTCAAAACATTTGAGCACTCATTGTGTACATACATGAGTATGTTCCGCATGCAAGTCTGGACTGCTTCCTTCTCAGGCATAGGATTAGGATGACGAGAAGCCAAGTTTCTCCATCTTGATATGAACTGATCCATGGGTTCATCTGTTTCTTGAGTCAAGGTGAGAAGTTCGATAGTTTGAACCTCCCTCTCGACCTCATAGAAGCGTTGATGGAACAATTTCTCCATCTCCTCCCATGTTTGCACCGAGTTTGGAGGACGCCGGGCATACCATTGGAATGTTGAGCCATCATGGGTCTCAAAAGACTGTCGGAGAAGAAGTCTCCCATCAGCAATTGTTTCCCGACATGCCGCCTGAAAGTGGGTAATATGCTGGTTCAGGGAGGTGTAGGAGGGGTAAGGTTTTTGATAAGACATCGCATCCTGTATCCTCGAAATTTGTCTGTTCTTTAGGCTATGGGTGACCATAGCATCAATATCTAATTGAGAGACAGAAGAGGGATAAAATTGTCTTGTGAGGTAGACAGAGGGGGCTACCGTGGAGGTGCACCATCAGAGTGATGGGAATTGACCTCATGGTTAGCCGACTGGCGTGCCAAGCCAATACGATCGATCTTCTCCATCATCACGTGCATCATATTCTCAAGCTTGTTCATATGATCCTCTTGCGCATCACCGGGCTCGCTTACGACCATTACGCTGATTGTTTCTTTAGGGAGGTCAATGTTAGTGGCAGTTGCAGGCTTGTGAGCTTGACGGGTCATATGTGGTAGGTCAGTCAGTAAGGGGTTAGCATGCCTTGACTGAACTCGACTTCTATACACAGATCTTGTTTGGACCGTTCTCGACGGTCTTGGGACCGTGGCTGTTGAGTGGCTAGGACTTCTTCTACGACAGTAACCACAGCACAGGGCTTATGGAGCTCTTCTTTAGGCTTCATTGTCTGAAGGGGATACAAGGGATTCAGGTGAAGAAGGTCATCAAAATTGGCTGTTTTAACTACCTTGGTCACCTCCTTAGTAAAAATTCTCATACCTCCATCGCGTTTAGCCTTGAGGTTTTGATGGAGTGCTAAAACTGCGATCTAGGTTGTGGCAGGTCAACTATTTTGGCACAAGAGAGAGCTGTATTCATCAGATGCGGCAATGGATGAGGGTTAGGAACTGGAGTCATCTTAGACCAGGGAGGATGAAGGACTTGATCTTCCTTAAGGTCCATGCCCCGAGCTCTTCTATGAGCTCTAAAGACATGACCTAAGTGATAGGGCTAGTTCATGATGGTGCTCTTGGGGAAAACCTTTGAGTATCAAGGCTGAAGGTGCTTGCTCGATGAAGAAGGAGCAAGCAGGAGCAGGGTTGACTCATGAGGAGGCATGAGTTGAGGGTGAGGGGACGCCTGAGATGGCGATGCGTGTGCACCCTTCGGAGAAAAATCTCGGGGGCTTGGGGGTCCACCCGAGCTCGTGCAGATTATCTGGCCTTAAGAGGCCGGGAACTACCAGCAGGTGTCTGTAAGAGAGCGGGTGCTGGCCTGCCCCTTACAGGGTGCGCTTGTGTGTGCATAGTAGGAGGAAGAAGATGTCATCTCTTGTGTACGCGGGTTGGCGTAATAACAACGTTTCCCCCGAGCAGTGAGATGCATATGAGTAGCATGCGCAAGACCTGGCCTTGGAAGGTTCGATCTTGGACATGGACTAGAGGTAACAAAAGGGTTGCCCCGAGGTGTGGCTCGTGTGGGTGACCCACAAGCCTTGTGATGTGTGTGAGGGATGGAGATCGTGGGGTTTCTGCCTCGAAGTGTTGAGACTCTAGGGATAGAGACCAATGGTGTAGAAATTTTGGGGATAGTCTAATGACAACCCATAACAGCAATGACAACTTGCTTACCTTTTGTAGAAAGGGATTGGGCAGCCTTCCGGCGTACCTCAAGAACTCGACCGACAAGTGACTTGCCGATGGCTGGGTATATGATGTGTGGGGCAACATAAGTGCTGCCCATGCAGGGCTCCTTAGTGGAGTTTCCACCAAAGCGAGGAGATGGGGAGTGAGGGACCTTCAAGTCCCTCCTTACACTAGTCCAGGTTAAGACCTGGGAGCTAGACAAAGGGTCTTTGTTTAAGAGGATGGTCAGGAACGAAGTCGAAGGACCCTGTTCCTGAGGGACACTCTCGAATTAGGGGATAAGAAAATCCCTTATCCGAATAAATGGGTTACAGAACCCAGCAGCCATAAGTGAATATGAAAGGACAATGAAAGCAGATAATAAAAAAAGAGACTAGCCAAACAAAACGATCCGACTAAGAGGTAGTAAGTCCCTAGTGGAGTCGCCAAGCTAGTTAGGTTCATCGATCTCGCCCTTCGGATCTTAGAGGATAGGGCGGTGTACGTCTCTAGTTTCGGGGGAGATCAGGGACGTTTATGAGATCGCTTTCTTGAAAACCTCGTTCGAAAACGAGGGCAGGTGTCACCAACCGGGGAGAGAGGAATTTTAAAGGTGGGCTCGAGACTTACTCGGGCTGACTGGCATGGGCACCCTCTTAGATTACCCAGTAATAAAATTGGCTCGAAATCGCCTCCCTTAGCTCGTATTCTTCTTATTTTCTGCTTTTCAGCAATTACACACGTATATGGCAAAGGTTAATGGACAAGTGGGTCAAACCTCACCCTTTTCCTCTCTGATGAATGTACACAAGCATGCACATTCAAAAAGAAGAAAGAAAGACGGGGGAGAGAAGAATTCGACCAAGCGAGAGGATCAGAGCAGTAACTAGGTTGGTTGGCAATTAGCCTAACGTGGTGGCCAAACAGACTTGATAAAGAAGACCAGTTCACAAGATCACCACTAGACGTTATTACCAATATCGACCAGCTAAGCACGATGATCAGTCTGTCGTGGTAGTAAAGCGGGCCAAGTGATCATGGCGTAACAACATTACGACTAAACGACAGGCCTGCCATGAGATGCTAACCTCAATCCCCCTTAGTCGAACGCAAGAGTAGCAGAGGAATGGTTTGAAGAGAAGAAGGGAATAAACAGAAAGAGAGAGAAGAAGAAAGAGAGGAGGGAGAAGAAAGGAGAGAAGATGCAGTCAGTGTTAGACATTACCGACTGTTTCAGGAGATGAGAGAGGGAGGAAGTTGTCGGTGCTAAGTCTTGCTAACTGACAGAAGAAGAGAGCGAGAACCAGATGGTGAGAGGTCTCGCCAACTGACAGAGGAAGAGAGAGAAAACCAGTCAATGTGAGGCCTCGCCGACTGACCGAGAGAGAGAGAAAACCAATTTGTGCTAGGACTCATCAATTGACAGAGGAAGAAAGAGAAACCCAGTCGGTGCTAGGTCTCACTGACTAACAAAGGACGAGGGAGAAACTCAGTCGACGTTAGGTCTTGCCAACTGATAAAGGAAGAGAGAGAACCCAGTCGGTGCTAGGTCTCGCTGACTGACAGAGGAAGAGAGAGAGACCCAGTCGATGCAAGGTCTCGTCGACTGACAGAGGAAGAAAGAGAAAACCAGTCGGTGCTAGGTCTCGCCGACTGATAGAGGAAGAGGGAGAAACCCAATCGATGCTAGGTCTCACCGACTGATAGAGGAAGAGAGAGAAGACCAGTTGGTGCTAGGTCTCACCGACTGATAGAGGAAGAGAGAAAAACCCAATCAGTGCTAGGTCTCGTCGATTGATAGAGGGAGAGAGAGAAAACCAGATGGCATGAGGTCTCGTCAACTGACAGAGGAAGAGAAAGAAAACCAGCGCTAAACCTTGTCTGTTGCATCAGAAGGGGACAAATGGAGATAGAGATGAGAGGAGAAGATGGAGGAAGAGATACAGAAAAGATAGAGAGAGAAAGGGAGAAAAGAGAGAGAGGATCAAAAAGAGAGAGAAGAGAGATAAAGAGAGAGAAGAGAGAGAAGAGAGAGAAAGAAAGAAAGAAAGAGAGAAGAGAGAGAAAGAGAGAAGAGAGAGAAAACCAATCGGTGTTAAGCCTCACCGGTTGCATCAGAAAGAAAGAGAAGAGAGAAAGAGAGAAAGAAAGAGAGAAGAGAGAGAAAGAGAGAGGAAAGAAGGAGAGAGAAAGTTGCCTACTCAAAGGGTACCAGCCCTTTTCTTCTCTCTCCTCTCTCTCTCTAAGATGTACTCACAGGCTCAAGCAAGGAATCAAAATTTTTATTCAATCTTCAAACCATCAACTGAAGGCCGAGGGTCCCTTTTACAATGAGGTAGTGCTTATTTATATAGAATTGTGCCAAAAAATGGGTGGATTGAACAAAATTAGACCTAATTACTGAAAATTAAGATTTAGTTAAATTAAAAGAAATTCTAAAAATGGGTGTAAAAGGACTGTTTTGTCCCTGTCTAACAATGTGTGGAAGTCTAGAACAATCCTTACTGTTGCCAGAGAACTTGCGTGATCTTCCATGGCTTACCCGGGGTTGCTCTGATGTCTGTTTGATCAAAAGATTATTGTTTTCTTGTAGGGTTTGACACGACAATCAATTTGATAACAACTTTGAGCCATGATCATGAGCCTTGAAATTTGTTTGAATCTTTGAAACTTTGGATCGATAGCACACTCGTTCCTTATTGTTTTTCTATAATTTTTTTGTCATAGTTCACTAAGAATGCCTTCACGATCGCGTGGCAACAAACGGGACATGTTTTGGAACCCGTACGAAGATTTCGCAGCTTTTGAGTTTTGGTCGGAATCTAGAATCCGGTGGCCAGAATTTCAGTTACTTCATCAGCTTCATGCATGAAATCTGACTGTCCATCATATACGGGGTTTAGACCAATGATAACCCTGGGTCGTATGCACACAATGGAATTGGTTTGGCGTTGATCCGTTGCTCGAGCATTGTGATTTGTTTCATCGAGCGAGGCATGTCATTGCTGAATTTTTTGCAATTTCTTCACGGATTGGCAACTTCTCTCTAGCTTTTCTCCTTGCTCGGACATCATGTCGAGACGTCCACATATCGAATTATTCGTCTTGATGAGACGAATATGCTCACCAAATTTGGAAGTGATCCGATTTGGAATGAGTGAGTTACGGACCCTGAAAGAGACTGTCCATGACTGTAAAAACAACCACCTTTAATGGTGTTTTGGTGCAGTGAGGCCACACGGGAATAGTGTGCGGCCACTCATGTTTCAATGTTTTTCTCATATCTTTGTTCTCGAGTGTCCGATTAAGCTAAAACTTGGCCCATAAGGGTTTTCGACCGTGACGGATCTAATGGCAATGGTCCTATAGTGATTCGAGACACTGAAAAATGTAGTTCCAGTTGTAGGGTCCGTTTCAAGGTGGTGGAGGTCATTTTTTCGAAAATTGTACATTTGTGTTCACTGCCTTAGACATGTCTGATCGTGATGAAACTTGGCAAGTGGTCTTTTGAAGTACTTATAAAGATCTTGACCGGTTCTGGGGCCATTACGAGATTGTCAAGAATTTTCACTGTTTTGTAGGTTTTATTGACCTGCTTCCTACCAGGGACCAAGGTCCTAAAAATTACGTTCAAACAAAGTGAGTTTAGATTTGAGGCGCAGTGCAAGGTAAAGGTTCTCTCTATATCTCTGTGGTTTATCTTTCCAACCTAAAATTTCTAAAGTCTCTTAGGTTTGTAAAAGTCTCCCAGAGTCCTTGTTCCCACTCCTTCAAATGACCACCGAGATGGTTTTTTTTTTTTAATTTTTTTTTTTTTGAGAAGAACAGATAGCTATACCTTGGCCCCACGGCCAAGATAAATGACCTAGAAAGTGGGGGAAACGCGTGAGAACATGTAAAAAAGAGTTATAATGAAAACGCGTCTGGGCGACACACCTAGTGTCGCCCAAATCAAGACACCTCTAATTTGAAAAATTATTTTTCACACGTGTTCTTGAGCCTGTTGTGAAGCTTCCAAAAATTTTTTGGGTCAAAACAGATTTTTTTTTTATTTGTAATGATTTCTTTCATAAAACAACGTGTTTTAAGGGTTTTGGGTCAAAACAGGGTGTAACAGAGTTTCTGGGTTGGCAGAATGGTTCTGTCTGAGGGTAAGTTGTGTGACCTATGGATTTTGGGTTCACTAGGTCAATGTGATCCTAAGGGTCCAAGAAAACCAAAGAACTTGCTAGATTTAAAGTGAGGTGCCTACAGTTTCCCCTCGTTGACACTCCCTGTCCTTCGAGGGACAGAAGAATGACAAAGAAGTAGACATGCTATCGTTCCATGTCCTTCGAGGGGCAGGCGAGCACGCACTCCCTGTCCTTCGAGGGTCAGGTGAGTAGCAATAGTAGACTCTCTGACGCTCCTTGTCTATTGAGGGACATGAGAATGTCAAAGATGAATGTCATCCCAACGTCACGTGGGCAGATGACACACTAACTATCCCTCCAAATCATTGCACTGCCATGCACACCCACCTAGGGCATTTTCAGCCTAGGGTTTTCGGCATGAGGTGTTGGCGAGTTACGCAGGCTTGAAACTCGAGGTGGATTTTACATCCATGCCACTTGACCTCAAGGTTTTCTCTGTTTGAAAAATTTTAACCCTGGTAATTTCTTTGATTTTCTTAGGATTTTCCTAAGGTTGTCTATAAGAAGAGGCTTTCTACAAGACTTGACTTGTCTGATCAATTCCGAATAGAGAGGCAAGACAACAACGAGATAAATCGCTGCAATGCGGTGTTCATCATATACAGGTGCCCAAGCTCCTTCGTTTTTATAAATCTTTTTAGAAATTTTTGATTGTAGGAAGGGATTTGAAACAGAACCCAGAGCAGGGACATGCTACGATTTTAACAAAGAAATTAAATTTGTTTAAAGCACAAAACATATAGTGAAAGTTTTGAAAAGAGAGAGATATTTTGAAAAACAATGCTAATTAGCAGCTTTAACTCCTGCAACCATAGAGCTCTCTAAGTAGTTTAGCATCATGCAAAGATGAATAGTTTAGTCAGCAGTTATACTCATACGACTGTTATATATATATATATATATATATATATATATATACACATATATATACTTTCCTTTGCCCTTGTTGGGGGGTGATTTTCTTTAATGTAGGTCTTACAGTTTAACCACTTGTGACTGCTTTGGTGGAGCTATGTGAGTGTGTCGGGTCCTTGATTGAATATTGGGGACAAGGAACCATCAAGTATTTCTTTGTCTTCCAACCTTACTCTTGTATTGCAAATTCTCTGAAGTTTCGAGCAAAATAGAGTCTTGAAAATATAATATACCATCTCAGGGCATTCAGAATCTCTTTAAATTTCCAATTTCGTTCCTCCACCACTCAGCTTTCAAAGTTTCAAAAGATTTAGGTTTTTAAAAATGATCGTCAGGCTAATGCTTATCGACTTTCTTTTAACACCACTTTGACTCGGAGGAAGGAAGAGAAGAGGTTTAGAGATTAAAGTCTTTGGAGAGTAGAAGGAGAGAACCTATTTATTTTGTCTCATCGCCCTCGGGTTCCTTTAGATTTTCAGCCCGGTGACATTTTTTTCAATGCTAGGGAGTCCTTTCAGATTTTTAGCCCTACAGATGAGATTTTTTATTTATTTTCTTAACGCCACTGGGTGACATTTTTTCCAATCCTTGGGAATCCTTTCGGATTTTAGCCCAACAGATGAGATTTTCTTTTCTTTTTTCTTTTTCTCTTTTTTTCTTTTTGTAAAAAAGAAGAAGAAAATAATGATAAAGGAAGAGGAAAGGAAAGAAGAATCAAAGGTGCCTCTTTTTTTCTTTTTAGCAATTCTCCTTAAGATCGTGTAAGAATTCAATCATCTTTCCCTCCTCCAAGTGGCAGGGAGGTTTTAATATCGGTCTTTCTTTGATTTCCCTTGATCCAGGTTGGCATCCAAAATCTCTTTGACAATTGTTGGTTAATTTTCATTGAACTTTCCGTTAAACTGCTCCACTTGAACCTCGATTTTAGGACTAAAAGTCACTCTCAATTTTCAAATCCCATAGCTCTCTGTCTGGACGGATGGGCTCATCAGAGTTTTCCCATTAATGGAGTACTTTATGTTACACATTAGGTGTTAATGCCTTCTGGAGTGTGAGGCATGCATGCCTCATTTGGTTATTTGCATGGGGTGAGTGATCGCCTAATTTCTTTTCGGTGATCTTTTTTATTGTAAATTTCGAATTGCTTCTTGGGGGTTAACTCCGTTGTAGACTCCTTTTGTATCCTTTTCAGTGCTTACGACATGTTGGGAGTCAACAAAGATCGGTTCAATCTCATTAGTTTTCCCCGTTGTATTAAACGGCCTTATGACGTGTTGGGAATCAACAAACAGGGGTTCAATCTCATTAGTTATCCCTATTGTATCCTCTTCATGAGAGGAGTTTTCCCCTATTGAATATTTTGATGGGGTTGCCACTGCAAGTCTTTCCATTCCGTTGAGAACTTGCTCTTCAAAGGATGCATTCTCTTGACATGGTGGTGCTCGGTAATCGAAAGTTGTGCTCATGTTGTTAATGACTTTAGAGAGCCTGCCTCTTGAAGAGGTAACATGATCGGATTTTCATTATTCAATTCTTGATCTCAGATTGGTGGATCACTCTAGAAATCTTGTGAAGGTGGCCCAGGTGGGCCCCTTAGAATTTTCAAAGGTGTTGGCCCCTTATTTGGACGTGTAGTGGGAGACTTCGAGATGTTGGCTCCTCGTTTAGAAGATGTCCCCCTCTCATTAGCTCTGACAATGTCAATCACTAGGGTATCATCTTCATCATACTTGTCCCACTTAGGAGGGTCATCAGAGTTCGGGGATGAAGAGTTTCCTCTAAGAAGACTTAAAAGATCTTCTTCAGCCTCTTAGAGGTGATGATCACTAGCGAATATGAATTGGCTAGGATCATCCTCTTTGTCTCCGTTCTCAATCATATGAATGATAACATCCTCCTTTGAGTTACTCGGAGCTCCCACTTCTTCGATCATTGTGGCCGTATTTTTGAGGAGCGGGTTTGTGAAGATACCCATCTTTTGATTAAATTCCTCAACAAGTTGATTTTTAGGTCTGACAGTGATGTCGCCCTTATTGATCAATCCTTGAATAACCCTCTTCAAATAGAAACAATTTTGGGTATAATGAGCCTGGTTTCTATGCCACTTGCACCATCCGTTCTTATCCTTAACCTCTAATGGTGGTTCAGATGGTGACGGGAGTTGAACCATGTTTTTCTTTAAGAGTAACTCCAATACTTTTTCTAACGGGTCTTTGAGAGGAGTGAAGTTGTGCTCTCACCATTGATTGTTATTTTGAGCGTTAGCTCTAGGCTGACCCCTTTGAATTTGATTCCTATTATTATGCTGAGTGGCTGAACCTTGAGCCGGTCTGTTAATGACAACCTCATTAAGCTGACCGGAAACATTCCCCTTACCATTGCTCTTGCTCTTATTCTGGGGAGTCATGATGGGTTTGTTATCAGGCCTAGTGCAGAAGGGTGTCCTTCTCGCCATTTCATATCGTGCCACCCGGTCGATCATAGGGTCAAAAGAGTGGGGGACAATGCCTAGGCTGAAGAAAGTCTTGTATTCAGGAGCGGCATTTTCTTAGGCCATGGAAATTTTTTCTGGGTCTGTAAGTGGACATTCAATGACTCGCATGGTCGCCTCGCAGAATTGATCAATGAAATCCTCGAAGGATTCTCTAGGGTTTTGTTTTGTGGCACTGAAATCACCTTGGGAGAGAGATCTTGGTGTTGACCCACGGTAATGAGAGATGAACTGGTTGAACATTTTGTCTGGAGTAATGTGTGGTTGAGCGGTCATTATTCTTTGATGCCAGTTCAAGGCCTCGCCGGTCAATGTTTGTGAAAACACGGCCTTTAGCTGGTTAGGCCTATCTCGCAAAGCTCGAATGGAGACGAGGTACCCATTGACATGAATATCTAGGTTACTCTTCTCATTGAAATTGTTTCTAAACTCTGGGATTACAACCCTCGGGGAAGGTCTTCCATGCCTCCAAGGGTCTCATCAACATAGGCCTTTGGGGATAGGATTTCATGCCTACCCATTCTTACAAGCATATCTTGTATTCCCTTTGTGGTGCTGTCTTGTTGGGTATTTGGCATGGTAATATGCCCACCGGTCGATGGGTTTCCAATCATAGCCTGATGCGTCGAGACTTGGGGTAGATGTTGGCTCACTTGTGCTTGAGATTGATGAGCCGCGGTCACCGAGGCAGTTTCACACGTTTGTGCTTGAGGGGCATACTAACCCTTACGCATCGCCACCGGTTGTGGAAACTGCATGGTTAGTTAGACCGGATGCACTAGACGGTGTAGTCAGCAGTTATACTCATACGACTGTAGAGTTTCTATTATTCTTATATATATATATATATATATATATATATATATATTGGGTATTGGGTCCTTGCTTGAATCTTCGGGACGAGGAATCATCAAGTATTTCTTTGACTTCCAACCTCAACTCCTGTATTGCAATCCAAGAGAGAGTTCTCTGAAGTTTCGAGCGAAACAGAGTCTTGAAAATACAGTATACTGTCCTTGGGCATTCAGAATCTCTTGAAAATACAGTATACCATCCTTGGGCATTCAGAATCTCTTTGTATTTCCAATTTTTTTCCTCCACCACTCATATTTTAATGTTTGAGAAGATCTATGTCGTTAACAATGATCGTCAGGCTAATGCTTATAGATTTTTTTTTTAACACCACTTTGACTCAAAGGAAGGAAGAGAAGAGGTTTAGAGATAAAAGACTTTGGAAAGTAGAAGGAGATAACTTCTTTATTTTATCTCATCATCCCAAGGTTCCTTTCAAATTTTCAGTCCGATGACATTTTTTCCAACACTACGGAGTCCATTCAGATTTTAGCCATGCGGATGAGATTTTTTATTTATTTTCTCATCGTCCAGGGTTCCTTTCGAAAATCCTTTAAGATTTTAGTCCAGCGGATGAGATTTTCTTTTCTTTTGTTTCCTCTTTTTTTCTTTTTTTTTTTTGAAGAAGAAAAGAATGACAAAGGAAGAGGAGGGGAAAGAAGAGTCAAAGGTGTCTGTTTTTTTCTTTTTAGCAATTCGCCTTAAGATCATGTAAGAATTCGATCGTCTTTTCCTCCTCCAAGTGGCAGGGAGGTTCTAATATCGTTCTTCCTCTGATTTCCCTTGACCCAGGTTGGCATCCAAAATCTCTTTGACAATGGTTGTTGAATTTTTGTTGATGTTTTCCTTTAAACTGCTCCACTTGAACCTTGATTTTGGGACTAAAAATCACTCTCATTTTCCAAATCCCTTAGCCCTCTGCATAGACGGATAGGCTCATCAGGATTTTACTGTTAATGGAGTACTTTATGTTACACATTAGGCGTTAATGCCTTCTGAAGCTTGAGGTATGAATGCCTCATTTGGTTATTTGCAAGGGGTGAGTCATTACCCAATTTATTTGCAGTAATCTTTTTCATTGAAAATTTTGAATAATTTCTCGGGGGTTAACTCCGTAGTAGATTTCTTTTCAGTGTTTGAGCTTAGATGAGACTCTCGCATAAGAGAAGTGGTTGAGTTGGTACTAGATGGCCTTAGGACATGTTGGGAGTCAACAAAGAAGTTCAATCTCATTAGTTGTCGTCGTTGTATTAAATGGCCTTATGAAGTGTTGGGAATCAACAAACAAGGGTTCAATCTCATTAGTTGTCCCTATTATATCCTCTTCATGAGAGGAGTTTGCCCCTGTTGACTATTTTGATGGGGTTGCCACTGCAAGGCTTCCCGTTCCATTGGTAACTTGCTCTTCTCTGGATGCATTCTCTTGACATGGTGGTGCTTTGTGCTCATGTTGTTAATGAGTTTTAGAGAGCCTGCCTCTTGAGGAGGTAGTGTGATCAGATTTTCAATATTCAATTCTTGATCTCAGATCGGGGGATCACTCAAGAAATCTTGTGAAGGTGTCCCAAGTGGGTCCCTTAGAACTTTCAAAGGTTCGACTTCTTTTGACATTTGAGGTGTTGCCCCCTTATTTGGACACGTAGTGGGAGACTTCGGGGTGTTGGCCCCTCGTTTGGAAGTTGGCCCCGTCTCATTAGCTCTGACCATGCCAATATCTAGGGTATCATCTTCATCATACTGGTCCCACATAGGAGGGTCATCAAAGTTTGGGGACGAAGAGTTTCCTTTAAGAAGACTTAAAGAACTTCTTCAGCCTCTTGGAGGGAATATGAATTGACTATGATCGTCCTCTTCGTCTCCGTTCTCAACTATATGAATGATAACATTCTCCTTTGAGTTACTCGGAGCTCTCGTTTCTTTTGTCATTGTGGCCACATTATTTGGGAGAGGGTTTGTGAAGATACTCATCTTTTGATTAGATTCCTCAACAGGTTGATTACTAGATCTGACAGTGATGTCGCCCCTATTGAACAATCCATGAATGGTTTCTATGCCACTTGCACCATCTATTCTTATCCTTAACCTCAAATGGTGTTTCAGATGGTGGCGGGAATTGAACCATGTTTTTCTTCAAGAGTAACTCCAACACTTTTTCTAATGGGTCTTTGAGAGGAGTGAAATTGTCCTCTCTCCATTGATTGTTATTTTGAACATTAGCTCTAGGCTGACCCCTTCGATTTTGATTCCTATTGTTATGCTGGGTGACTGAACCTGGAGCCTGTCCATTAATGACAACCTCATTAACCTAACCGGAAACATTCCCCTTACCATTGCTCTTGCTCTTATTCTGGGGAGTCGTGATGGGTTTGTTATAAGGCCTAGTGCTATGGGGTGTCCCTCTCGCCCTTTCACGTTGTGCCACCCACTTGATCATAGAGTCAAAAGAGTGGGGGACAATGCCTTGGTTGAAGAAAGTCTTGTATTCAGGAGCGGTATTTTCTAAGGCCATGGAGATTTTAGCTGGGTCTGTAAGTGGACATTCGATGACCGCATCACTGCCTCACAGAATTGATTAATGAAATCCTCGAAGGATTCACTTGGGTATTTTTTTGTGGCACTGAGCTCACCCAGGGAGAGAGATCTTCGTGTCGACCCACAGTAATGAGAGACCAGCTGGTTGAACATTTTGTCTGGAGTAATGTGTGGTTGAGCTGTCATTATTCTCTGATGCCAGTTCAAGGCCTCACCGGTGAATGTTTTTTAAAACAAGGCCTTTAGCTGGTTAGGCCTATCTCGCAAAGCTCAAACGGAGAGGAGGTATGTGTTGATGTGAATATCTAGGTCCCTTTTCCCATTGAATTTGTTTCTAAACTATGGGATTACAAACCCAGGGGGAAGGTCTTCCATGCCTCCAAGGGTTTCATGAACATAGGCCTCTGGGGGTAGGATTTCATGCATACCCATTCTTACAAGCATATCTTGTACTGCCTTTAAGGTGCTCTCTTGTTGGGTATTTGGCATGATAGTAGGCCCATCAGTCGGTGGGTTCCAAGAATGGACTCATGAGTCGAGACTTGGGTAGATGTTGGCCCGTTTGTGCCTGAGATTGATGACCCGAGGTCACCAGGGCGGTTTGACACATTTGTGCTTGAGGGGAATACTGACCCATAGGCATCGCCACCAGTTGCGAAAACTGCACTATTCGGTGGACCGGATTTACCAGAGAGACCGATTGAAGAATTGCTTGACTTGGCTATGCTAGGGGTTGACCTGTGCTAGGGGTTGACCTATGTTACAGGCTCGTTTAGGATCGACCAATGAACTAGGGCCTGAACGGATCAACTAGACTCTTAAGGGCGGCCTGGACGTCCATCTCACCTAAGGGTCGACCTAAATGGGCACCTCTACTGCGTACCATATTCAGGACATCATGGGCTGTACTATGGTGACTCGAGGTTGGGTTAGAACTCCTAGACTTAAATGGGTTCTTGATTTTGAGATCGTTGAGCCTCAAGGTGATCGGGGTGCTACTTTTGGGGGGTATTAGATACTGTATGGACCTCTCCCCTCACACGACTCCTACTTTGGTTGCCTAAGGTTACACGGCTCCTATTGTGGCTATGTAAGGTTCCCTATATTTTCTGGGCAGATCCAGTTATTCAGACCATACACACCTCGGGATTGGGACTCTTCCTTTAGTTGGAGACCGGGGCGTCAGATTATGGATTGGGACTCTTCCTTTAGTTGGTAGAATGGTTCTGGTCTAATGGTAGGTTGTGTGACCTATGGATTTTGGGTTCACTAAGTCAATGTAATCTTAAGGGTCCATGAAAACCACATAACTTTCCAGATTTAAAGAGAGGTGTCTACAAGAAGAAGAAGGATCATGTCAGGGATGAAGTCCAGTAAAGTTGGCAGTGGAGGAAGGGGCCTGAGAAATTCCTGCTCGACATTGGGTTGAGCAGTCTTGTTTCTTTGGCGAGTAGCCCTTGGTGCCCGTCTCTTTCTGGTTTTTTGAAGTGATGTTTGATTCGTCTCCCTGGGCTTGCGAACAACTTTAGCTTGGGGAATTGCTTCTTGCCTTAAGGACTTGAGTCTACTTCGGCCATGGTAGACTATCAATGGCTGGGAAGTCGAGGATTCGGTGGAGTCCGAGTCATTGATAGGAAGGTCATTCTTTGTGAGATCTTCTTGCCCTGATAGAGGAATGACTTGGGGATCACTTATGGGTAGATTGTAAAACTCTTGACACTCCCGCATTTTCTTTGCCAATATATCGAGAAAATTTGTGCATTCTGACAGGTAATGGCCTCTTATCTGATGATATGGGCACCAACGATCTTTAGTCCCCTTAGCAAGGTGACAGGGTTGCCTTGCCTGCTTCAGTGTGATTATGCCTTCCTGAAGCATTATAATGAAGAAGGCGTAAAGGATATCAGTCATTTCGTCTTCCTTTTGGATGGTTACGACAAGAGAGGCCTCAGCTGGCCCAAAGGCCTTCTTTAAGTCTTCAAGCTTTATCAGACCCTTATGGATCAGGGCCTCCATAATATCCTTCACTGTGTAGCAGTCATCTGTAGGATGATTGATCCTCCGATGATAGGCACAATAATTCGTCTGAGTGTCAGGGCCAGGTTGCTTGGGGAACTTGTCTTTTGAAAGTTGGATCATATTTTGATCCAATAATAACCGGAATAGCGTGGGGACCATTCCTTCTCAAAGGGATAGACCTTGTTCTTATGCCTGGTGAAATAATCACCCCTATCAAGGTTGGCTAGTGGGGGTACCCGATTGTATGACTATTGTTGCTTGCCAGCCTAGGGTGTTACGTTTGCCATGCTTACCCCTTTAGAGAGGTCCAAAGTTTGGGAGGGAGCCTTCTATAATCAGTGACCATGACAGCTGCACTGATTACCCCTTTCTGTTGGCTACCCCATGTGTTATTCTGAGAGCTACCATTGCCCTGGTTGTTTGTTGAGCTTGTAGACGGTTGTCATGTCCCACCATGCTAGCATGATAAGCATTATATGCGAACTGATTTAGAGATCAACTCTGACATGGAGGTCGAATTAGAGGCCTCGACATGTATAGCGATCTTGGGTCAGATGTTTCGCACGCAAGTTTGGACTGCTTCCTTCTTAGGCATAGGATTAGGATGGCGGGAAGGCAAATTTCTCGATCTTCATATAAACTGATCCACATGCTTATCGACATCTTGAGTCAGGGTGAGAAGTTCGATGGTTTGAACTCTCTCTCGACCTCATTGAAGCATTGGTAGAACAGTTTCTCCATCTCCTCCCGTGTATGCACTGAGTTTGGAGGAAGTCGGGCTTACCATTGAAATGCTGGGCCATCAAGGGTCTCAGTGGACTGTCGAAGAAGAAGTCTCCCGTCAGTCGCTGTTTCTCGACATGCTGTCTAGAAGTGGGCAATATGCTGGTTTGGGGATGTGGTTCCGTTGAATAAAGGAAACTTCCCTTTCTTATATTCTAAGGGAAACGAGACCAGATCAATATACGAGGGGTATAGCCTTTGATAAGGCGTCGCACCTTGTATCCCCAACATTTGTCTGTTCTTTAGGCTATGGGTGACCATAGCATCAATGTCTGTCCAAGAGACGGGATGAGGGACATAATTGTCTAGTGAGGTAGAAGGAAGGGGCTTCTATGGAGGTGCACCATCAGAGTGATGGGAATTGACCCATGGTTCGCCGACTAGCGTGCGGCGTTGATACGATCAATCTTTTCCATCATCGCACACACCATATCCTCAAACTTGTTCATGTGCTCTTCCTACGCATCACCAGGCTTGCTTACAATCATTACACTGACCGTTTCTCTATGGAGGCAAACGTTAGTGGAAACTGAGGGCTTGCGAACTTGACGGGTCGTACGTGGTAGGTCAGTCAGCAGGGGCCAATATGCCCTGACTGAACTTGACTCTTGTATGCGGATCGCATTTGGACTGGTTCTCGACGATCTTGGGACAGTAGCTGCTGAGTGGCTGGGTCTTCTTCTACTACAATAACCATAGCACAGGGTTCATGAAGCTCCTCTTCTGGCTTCATTGTCTGAGGGGTAAAAGGGATTCAGGTGAAGAGGGTCATCAGAATTGGTTGTTTTGGCCTCCTTGGCCACCTCCCTAGTCAAAATTTGCAAACCTCCATCGCATTTAGCCTTGATGTTTTTATGGACCTCGTGTTAAAACTGCGATCTAGGTCGCGGCTGGTCAGCTCTTCTTGCACAGGAGAGAGCTATCTCCATCAGGTGCGACAATGGGTGAGGGCCAAGATCTGGAGTCATCTTAGGCTGGGGAGGATGAAGGACTCGATCTCTCATCAGGTAAATGCCTTGAGGTCTCTTATGAGCTCTAGAGACACGACAAAAGTGACGGGGCTCGTTCAGGATGTACCCTTAGGGAAAACCTTCGAGTGCCAAGGCTGAAGGTGCTTGCTCGATGAAGGAGGAGTGGGCCGGAGCAAGATTGAGTCATGAGAAGGCCCGAGTCTAGGGCGTGGGCATGTATGTGATGGCGACGCGTGTGCACCCTTGAAGAAGGATTACGGGAGACCTGGGGGTTAGCTCGGGCTCTTGCAAGTGATTTGGCCTTAGGAAGCCGAGAACTACGAGTAAGTGTCTGTAAGAGAACATGTGTAGGCCTGCCCCATATAGAGTGCACTTGTGTGGGCTGAATACGAAGACGAGGAAGTCATCTCATGTGTATTCGAGTTTGCGTAATGATGGTATTGCCCCCAGTAGTGAGATGCATGTGATCAGCGTGCATAGGACCTGACCTTAGAAGGTCTGATCTTGGATGCTGACTCAGGGTAACACAAGGGTTGCCTTGAAATGTGGCTTGAGTGGGTGACCCACGAGCCTTGTGGTGTGTGTGAGGGGTGGAGAATGTGGGGTTTCCGCCTCGATGTGTTGAGCCTCTAGGGATAGAGACTAATGGTGCAGAAATGTGGGGGGTAGCCTTATGGCGACCAATAGAAGCAATGACCACTTGTTTGCCTTTTACAGAAAGGGACTGGGCAGCCTTTCAGCGTACCTCAGGAACACGACCGGCAAGTGACTTGCCTGTGGCTGGGTTCTTGCTGTGTGGGGCAATAGAAGTGTTGTCGATGCAGAGCGCCTTGGTGGAGTTTCCACCAGAGCGAGGAGATGGGTATGTCAGTTGTCCTTTAAGAGAGCGCAGCTCTCGCAGTGTAGTTGATGATGACATTTCTAAGATTTCCTTGATCTTGACTGGCTCAACTTCTAGCCCTCAATGTCTAATAATGAACCTCAAGAACTTTCCTGAACGCACACCAAGAGCGCATTTCAGTGGGTTCATTTTAAGCTGATTAAGGCATAACCGCTTGAACACATTTTCAAGGTCTCTCATTTGAGCATCTTTCTCATCGAATTTTACCACCAAGTCATCTACATAACAATCGACCTCCTTGTGCATCATATCCCCGAAGATGGTTGTCATCGCTCTCTGATATGTGGCACCAACTTTCTTCATTCCAAATGGCATTATTGTGTAGTAGAACACCCCTTTTGGAGTCAAGTACATGGTGGCTTCCTCATCTTTTGGTGCCATTCGTATCTAATTATACCCGGAGTATCCATCCATGCAGGAGAAGATCTGATAGTGAGTCGTAGAATCAATAAGCATCTTCGTGAATGGCAACGAGAAGTCATCCTTTGGGCAAGCGGTATTCAAGTCACGGAAGTCAATGAGACCCTGATTTGACCATTTTTCTTCTTGACTGGAACAACATTTTCCAGCCACTTTGGTTACTTGACTTCATGAATGAAGCCTGCTTGTCTGAGTTTGGTCACCTCAGCATCTATCAGCATTTCGAGGTCAGGACTGAACCTCCTTGATTTCTGCTTGACAGGTTTGACAGTTGGATCGATGCCAAGACAGTGAACCTCAACTTGAGGGTCTAAACCAGGCATCTCAATGCCAGGCAAAGACATCTCGGTTTGCATGCAAGAAGGTAGTGATATTTTCTTTCTTTTCTGGAGACATATTTATCGAGATGAAAGTGGGTCCGAGGTCAGCCTCATTCCCTAGATTTATCTCCTTGAGTTCATCTGTTGTGGCTTGACCGCCTTTCTCTCAATCTTCTAGGGCCTCTTGCAACTGATCATCATTGGCTTCAGAGGTCTTCTAGCCTCAAGTGTAGAGACTCATGATCTTGACAA
Organism: Amborella trichopoda; assembly: GCF_054954075.1. Lineage (NCBI taxonomy): Eukaryota > Viridiplantae > Streptophyta > Magnoliopsida > Amborellales > Amborellaceae > Amborella > Amborella trichopoda. The sequence continues at coordinate 22,823,823 of NC_142337.1, read as the reverse complement.
CTCCGCTTCCAATAGAGCTATGGCGTAGGTCATGATTTCTGCACCTTTCTTGAACTGGGGCATAGAAGGGTCAACCTCAAATATGGACGACATATCAAGCTGCAAGGGTTTGATTTGAAAGTTACAAGGAAGTTGAGATTCAGTGATTGCGAGGCCAGAGGCACCCCTCATTTGAAGCGCTTGGTCTTTGCACGGGCATCTGCAGTGTTTGCCCTGTGCTAGCTGGTACTTCATAAACCTGCACCATATGACAAGCCTCTAGAGAATAGAAGCTCTGCCCTCTTGATTTTCTCAGTCTCTTCACAAAGTCAGGCTCAGGAGACCACTGGGGTTTCTTTGACTTTGACTTCTTGTGCTTCTTGGTAGAAGAGGATGGCTCTTACTTGGCTTGAGCTGCCAACGCGTCAACAACTGTTACAAATCCAACCACCTAGGCTAACGTATGTTTCAACCGCCGCCGATGCGTCCTGCTTATATTGATTCCTTCAAGTTCTCTATCAAGAGCCTCGAAGTCTTGACATTTTTATGTTGTACCTGCAGGAGACATAGAAGAGGAAAGGTAAGAAGATGAAGAAGAAGAGGAAGGAGGAGAAGGGTCAGTAGGTGAGGGAACCCCTCATTCGACCAATCTGGACAGCTTTGTCCGTCATCACCCTAATCAGACGTGTACAGGGAGCCTTTTTGGTCTTTCCCCTACCTAGACGATTAGGGAGTGATTTTAACGTCGTCACCCTTATTGGACTTGCCCCATGTAAGAGATGACTCAGGGGTATCCTCTTGATGAGACGAAGGAATGAGGTCAGTGGCGATTGGGATGAAGTCTTTTAAAGTCGCCAAGGGAGGAAGAGGTCTGAACAATTCTTGCATGACAAGTGGTTGAGGAACCTTGTTCTTTCGGTGAGTAGCCCTTGGTGCTCGTCCTCTTCTAATCACCTTTGAAGGTGCTTAGCCCCCTTTGCTAGGTTTGTGAATAGCCCTAGCTTGAAAAATCGTTGCTCGCTTTAAAGACTTGAGCCTGCTCAGCCCATGATGGACTTTCCATGGCTGGCAAGTCGAGGGTTCAACGGGATCAGAGACTTCATCATGGGAGTCTTATACTGAGACACTCTCTTGAGTGGAAGTATCGATTTGTGGGCATTCAACATAAGCAATGTGACCTGCCTGAACTTTTTTGGCAACCACAGCTTCAAACCCATAACATTTTTTCAACTCATGCCCCCATATCTGATGTCATGGGCATTAGTGATTCTCAATTCCTTGGGAAAGGTGTTTGGGCTGCCTTGCCGGCTTAGAAGTGATGAGCCCTTGTTGGAGCATCGTCTCAAACAAGGCTAGAAGAGGGTCTGAATTATCATTTCCTGGGTCTTGAGTCAAGGGGTCCTCTTGTACCAATGAAGGAGAGATTTGGGGATCTCCGTCTAGAATGTCACCAAGTTCTTGGCCTCCCTGCATTTTCTTCGCTAATAGCTCGTGGAGGACAAAGCATTCTCTCATATCATGCCCCGATATCTAATGATATGGACACCAGAAACCCTCGGCTCCTCTAGTTTGGTGCTTGGGTTGTCTTGTTGGTTTCAGCGTGATGAGGCCTTCTTGAAGCATCATGGTAAGCAATGCGTGAAGGATGTTGTGTGCCTCATCTTCCTCTTGAACTATCACTGCGTGGGATGCTTCTGCTGCCCAAAATGCTTTATTCACTTCTTCGAGCTAGATCTGACCCTTTTGGATCATAGCATCAATGAGATCCTTAATTGTGTAACATTCTTCTATGGAGTGGTTTACCATTCGATGCAGTATCTTGCATGCGTATCGAGACCAGCTTGATCGAGAAACTTGACCTCGGGCATCTCAATCATGTTCTATTCCAGCAATAGCTGGAGCAGCGCGGGAACCCATTCCTTTTCACAAGCAACAACCTTGTTCTGATGCCTAGTCCAATAGTCATCTCAGTTAAGGTTTGTAGGTGGGGGTACCCGATTGTATGAAGGTTGTTGTTTGCTTGTTTGAGTTGCTGTCTTTGTTTTGCTTGCCCCTTTAGAGAGGTGCAAAGTCTGAGAGGCAACCGTATTTGGATCATCATGGTAACAGCTGCACTAATTACCCCTTCTTGTCCGAGAACTACCATTGCCCTGGTCGTTTCCCAAGCTTGAAGACCGTTGTCGTGACCCACCATGGTGACATGACAAACTCGCTATGTAAATTGATTTAGAGATCAACTCTGACATGGCGGTCGGATTGGAGGCCTCAACATGTAGAGCAATATCAGGATGCAGGTTTCTCACACATGTCTGAAATGCTTCCTTCTCAGGCATGGGATTGGGATGACGAACGACCAAATCTATCCACCTTGCTATTAATTGATCTACGGGTTCATTTGGATCTTGGGTCAAGGTGAAAACCATGATGGTTTCAACCTCTCTCTCAACCTCATAGAAGTGCTGGTGGAACAATTTCTCCATTTCCTCTCAAGTATGTACTGAGTTTGGGGGAAGCCGAGCATACCACTGAAAAGAAGAGCCATCAAAGGTTTCAATTAATTGATAGAGTAGGTGTCTCCCATCAACTGCTATCTCTCGACATGCCACTAGGAAGTGGGAAATATGCTGGTGCAGGGATGTGGTACCATTGAACAGGGGAAACTTCCCGTTCTTGTAGTCTGAGGGAAACGACATGCTATCAATGTATGAAGGGTACAGCTTTTGATAAAGCGTCACCCTGTATTCTCAGGATTTGTCTGTTCTTTAGGCTGTGAGTCACCATAGCATCGATGTCTGCCTGTGAGATGGGGTGAGGGATAGAATTATCCTATGAGGCAGGAGGAAGAGGTTGCCATTGAAGTGTATCATCTGAATGATGGGAGTTGTCCTCATGGTTAGCCGAGATCAATTTTTTTCCATCATTGCTTGCACCGTCTGTTCAAACATTTCCATGATAGCTTCTTGGGAGTCACCAGGTTTGTTTACAACCATTACACTGACCGTTTCTATAGGGAGGTCAGCTTTAAGTGCATTTGAGGTCTTTCAAGCTTGGCGGGTCACACGTGGCGAATCGGTCAGCCAGGGGTCTGCATGCCCCGACAGGACTCGAGTCTTATATGCAGACCGTGTGAGGACCGGTTCTTAATGGTCTTGGGACCATGGCTGTTGGGCGTCTTTTATGATGCTGATCACGATGCGGGATTCTCGCACCTCTTCTTCAGTCTCTGTGATTCGAAGAGGGTAAAAGAGGTTTTGAGGGAGGAGACCCTTAGAGCAGGGTGCCTCGACTTTTCTGGTCGGTTCCTTCATTAGAATCTACAGTCTTTTGTCTTGCTTGAGCTTTAGACTATGATAAACCTCTCTCTAAATCTAAGATTGGGGTCAAGGTTGACCTGGCTTCTTAGAGCATGAGAGGGTGGTATCCATAAGATGGGGCAACAAATGTGAACCTTGGATGGGGGCCAGCTTGGGCTGCTGCCTCGGAAGTTGTAGAACTTCATCAACCATCAAGCCTTTGCCCCTAGCTCCTTTGCGGGCACCAGATGCATAACAGACCTGATGAGGCTGGCTGAGGATGGTATTCTGAGGGAAAACCTTCGAGTACCAGGTCTTGAGGCTTTCGTCAGAAGGAGGAAGGACGAAAGAAGAGGGGAGTGGCTCTTGACAATGTCTAGGTCGGGACCAAGAAGTGGTCTGGGAAGGTGGAACTTGTATGCCCCTTGAAGTAGCATTTCAGGTGACTTGGGGGTCAGCCCGGGCTCGAACAGGTGTGCTGGACTTAGGAGGCCAAGAACTGCGAGCATGTGTTTATAAGGGAACAGGTGGGAGCCTGCCCCTTACAGGGAGCACAAGTGTGTGCTGAGTGGAAGGATGAAGTGGTCGTCTCCCGTGTGCTTGGGTTGGAGCAGCAATGGTGTTGCCCCAAGCAGTGAGATGGATATGCATGCACACAGGTTTCGACCCAAGGGGGCTTGATCCTAAACACTTACTCGAAGTAGAACAAGGGCTGCCCCGAGGTTGACTTGAGTGGCCCACGAGCCTTAGTGTGTGTGTATGAGGTGGAGGCCACAGAGTCTCCTCCTCCAATCATAGAGACTAAAGGTGGTGCAGGAATAGAGAGGGTGGCCTTACGTGGACCCACATAAGCAATGGCAATGTCCTTGCCTTTGGTAGAAAGAGACTGGGCAGCCTTCCGGTGTACCCTGGCAATACGACCTACAAGTGACTTGTCGGTGACTGGGTGCATGCTGTGAGAGGCAACAGACGTGCTACCAATGCAGGGTGCCTTGGTGAAAGTTCTACGAGGGCAAAGAGATGGAGAGTTAAGGACCTTTAAGTCCCCCCTCACACCTATCCAGGTTAAGACCTGGGATCTAGACACTGGGTCTTTGCTCAAAAGGAAGGTTGGGAACGAAGTTCGAGTAACTTGTTCTCAAGGAAGTTGGTGAATGTGGGGATCAAAAAATCCTCAATTCGGATAAATAAGTTAGAGAACTCATAAGCCATGTGATGTGTGAAAACAAAAAACAAAGGAGAAACTAACCAAACAAGGACGATCCGACGAAGGGGTAGTAAGTCCCCAGCAGAGTCACCAAGCTGGTTAGGTGCCTCTATCTCGCCCTCCGAATCCGAATGATCTGGCGTCACGCATCTTGGGTTTCGAGGGAATCCGAGACTTTGAGATCGCTATCTCGAGAACCTCACTCAAGACCAAGGGCAGGTATACCAACCAATGAGAGAGGAATTTATGGTGATTTCAAGACTTACTCAAGCTTGCTCACATGGGCACCATCTTAGATCACGAAGAAGCCTCTCAATTCCACAACTGGTTTGGAATCACCTCCCCTCGCCTGTATTCTCCTGTTTTTGCAATCTCACATACATGGTTAGTTTTACATGACAAGTGGGCCGATCGACCCCACCATGTCTTTGTACACAAGGCGTGCATATTGAAAGGAGAAAAGAGAAGAAATAATGAGATGAGGGCTGGGAGAAGGAAGAAGAGAGGAGAAGAAGGAAAGAAAGATACATTTGACCGGGTGACTAGCCTACCACAGTCGCTAGAGTGGCATGATGATTGACCTTACGTGGTAGCAAGACGGGCACGATAACGTGACCAGCATGGCGGCAACACTACTTGATGATAGGACACCAACACCGACCAGCTTGGCACAACGGTTAGTTCGACGTGGCAACCAAATGGGCACGGTAATTCAGACAACGAGACTACCATGACAGTGCTAGAATTTTCCCTTCGTCAAATGAGAGAGGAAGAAGAAGATGAAAGACGAAGATAAGGTATAAGAAAAGCAGAGAGAGAAAGAGAGAGAGAAGAAGATAAAAGAGATGAGAGAGAAGAAAAGAGATAAAATGAAGGGAGAAAGATGAGAGAAAAGAAAAGAGAGAAAGAAGAGAGAGAAAAGAAGAGAGAAAGAAGAGAGAGAAAAGAAGAGAGAAAAAAGAGAGAGAAAAGCATGGACGCGATAGACTTCTACCATCCATGACAGAGAAATAGGAGACATAAATAATGTCATGTATGGCAATGAGCATTGCCATGCACCTCATGAGAAAGGGGAAATTTGGACAGAGGCCTAGCCCGTCACTCGGCGTTGCCATCACCATGTGTGTGAGATAGAGAAATAGAGAGAGAGGTTTGTGCATGGCGCTGTCATCGCCATGCACATTCAGTCAGAGAGGAACAAAGAGAAAGATCGAGAAGAACCAGAAAGAGAGAAAATGAGACACACACAACGCTTCCATTGCCATGTGGGTTAGAAAAAGAGAAAGAAGAAGATGACATGAACGGCTCTGTCATAGCCGTGCATGTTCTCAGAGAAGAAGAGAGAAAAGCCGAGAAAAGAAGAGGGAAGATAAAAAGAGAGGAAGAAAGAGAGAGAACAAAGAGAGAGAAAGAGATAGAAATGAGAGGAGAGAGAAAATTACCTTATCGAAGGGTACCGAGCCTTTTCTTCTCTCTCCTCTCTCTCACCAAGATGCACCCACGAATTCAAAGTAAAAAAATGAACTTTATTGATCAATTGAAAGTTTGAAGGGGAATTAAGCCAGCCCTTTACAATTAGGAAGGATTGGTTAGGTGCCTCGATCTCACCTTCTAGGTCTAAATGATATGGTGCCACGTATCTCAGGTTTTTGATGAACTTAAGATTCGAGATCGCTCTCTCGGACCCTTACTCGAGAGCAAGGGCAGGTATACCAATTGATGGGAGAGGAATTAAAGGTGGGTTCGGGACTTACTCAGGCTAGATCACGTGGGTGCCCTCTTAGAAAGCGAAGAAAGCCCCCCAGCTATTTTAGCTGGTTCATAATCACCTTACTTGACCTGCAATCCTCTTATTTTCTGCACAATACTTCAATGGTTAATTTGCGAGACAAGTGGGTCAAAGGGACCCACCCTTGTCTTAGGGCATTGTATGTTCACACGAGAGGGTGATGAAGCGTAAGGTTCAATTGAAGAGAGAAAAAGGAAGAAAACTTTACGAAGAGGTGACACTAGAATTTTAGTTGGGAAGTCATCGACTCGGAGTGGTAACAAGATGGGCATGTTCTTAGAACCAGCACGACAGTAATACTACTCGAAACCAAGACCGATATAGCGGTGCTAGACTAAGTCTACCCTCAATCAAGCAAGAAGAGAGAAGATAATGAAAATAAGAGATGAGACGACAGAGAGATGAGGTCCCAACGACGCTAGGCATTACCGCTCACGATAGTGGAGTAGCAGTGTCGTGGACCTTGGGCGGCGCTCGACACTGCTGCTCATGGTTAAAGAGTGAGGAATGAACTTTGGACGGGTGAGCACTATTGTTTAAGGTCATATAGCTTGGACCGTGGTTATCCAGTTTAAAGTCATGCAACTGGGGCCATACAATTTAAGGTCGTGCAACGAGACCTCCGCTACAGTTTAAGGTCATATAGTTTGGACCATGGTTATGCAGCATGGACCAATGTGTGGGTCGTCATGTAGGTAAAACTACATGGGGGATGAGATGTGGATAGCAATTTGACTCCCTGGGGATAAAGATAGTTAAGGCTATACCCAAGATAAAGGTTTAAGGAGAGATGGTGGCACCCGAGGAGTGGCAGACCGATGTGACCTCACTAGGGATTAGGTGGGCCAGTGTGACCACTTGAGGGTAATTAGCAATGACATGCATGTTGCTCTACTGAGGATGATAGGGCAGAGCACCAATGAAGCTCATGAGGATTGTAAGGATAAGAAAGGACCTAAACTCCCTAAGGTTAGTGGGTCATAGTAAGATGTGACTCTCACTCGGATGTTGGTGTGAAACAAACCCATCAGTGGTTTAAAGGGGTAGGTATGACTCTTGCACACATCTAACTCTACTGGGGATGTTGATGAAATACCATTTAGCGAGGAGATGGTCTATCTCTCAATTGGAGTTGTGCGTATGGACCATTTGTCATGCCGTGTGTTACAGTTTAAGGCCTTGTAGCTCAGACCATGGATATGCAGTTTAAAGTCATGTGCAGTTTAAGGTAGTGCAACTAGATCGTCGCTACAGTTTAAAGTCATATAGTTTGGACCGTGGTCGTACAGTTTTTAGTCATGCAATAAGGAGTATGTAGTTTAAGGTCATGCAATTAGTCCACCGCTACAGTTTAAGGTCATACAGTTTGGACCGTGGCTATGCAGCTTACGGTCATGCGGCATAGACCATGCAGTTAAAGGTCGTGCAAGTAGTACCATCGCTACAGTTTAAGGTCATATAGTACGGACCGTGAAAGTTAAGGTCATGCATCTGGACCGTGGCGTGGTGAGGGAATTTGACTCCATGGGGAATAGAGCCATGACAGAAGGTTGGAATCCCTGAGTAGTTAGGCTGTGGTGTAGGGGATGAACTTTTAGAGAGTACAGGACGATGGTCCAGCTAAGAGTGCCATGGGATGGGGGTGGCACTAAGTGTCGGATGGCGCATGTGGCCTTAGTCCCCTTGGTGAAGAATGCGGCAGTGGCCCTTGGCCACATGTGCAGCGATAATTCTTTCGACGAGGTGTGCAACGATGGACCTTGACGAAGGCACGCGGTGATGGCCCTTGACAAAGGCACATGGTGATAGCCCTCTGGCGAAGGCGCATGGCGATGGCCCTCTCTAGACTCGGGCTTGACCCGCCTAGGCTTGGTCTTATTGCAGTCAAGAACTGGGGACTGGAGCATCATTTCATGTTTGTCGAGGGAATTTTATGGCACTGCTGGGTATAAAAGGAGGAAAACCCCACTTTACCATTTTACCAAAGGGTAAGATAGTAGAAGGGTTTTTAGAGAGAGAGAGCTAAAGCTTTTGGCGAAGGTTTTCCAACGAGAACTTCCGGACTAAAATTGCAGAGACAGGCGATTTGGAGATTTTCTGATGAGTTTCAAGAGTTCAAAAAGCTTTGTGATGTGATTGAGAACCTTTTTACGAAGTGTCGAGGCTTTCAAAGCAAGAAACGAGGCTTCTCAAGGCCTTAACAGGATTTACAAAGGTGCTCTACTGGGCATTTGAACGCTTCTCCAGTGGTCCTATTGCTAAGGGGAGATTGCAGTGAGTTCAGAAGGCTCTGTAGGTCCTCTGGGTATCCGAAGAGAAGAAGGGAAAATCAGTAGTGGGCTCACCGAGAACTCAGCAGAGTTACGATGAGTTTTTGGTGAACTCGCCGAAGTGGGAAGAGCAGGGGGAAGGGATATCTGCAGAGTCTCAGGGAAGACTTCTGGGGATTACAATGGTTTTCTGCTAACTCTAGCAGTGAGTGGAAGGGCCAGTGTTTTCTTAGTGGACGGGAGTGGATTTTCGGTGAGGAGGGAAACCGTGGTAGGGAACCCAAGGGTTGGGGGATCGTAACGGTCAAAGAGACGAAGGGTCGTGAGATGGCGAACGATCGCCCACCATATGCGTGGTGACAAGCCACGCAGGAAGTGTCAAGCAGCGTGCCCAGATTTCAAGGGACACACGTGCAACGCTTGCTGACAACTAGAGAGAGTCATTAATAAGCCTTGATCGTGGGATGGCGATAAATCTCAGTTGATTGCGAGGCGGCAGTTCCCTCTTGGTGGCAGACAGGGATAGTCCCACATTTGGCGATAATTAGTGTCCTTCGACAAATGTCTCCTCGATGATCAGTTAAGGCTTCTAAAGCTGCCAGGTGGCAGGATTTTTCAAGTAGGGACCTTATGGTTATTGAGGACGAGGAGCCTCTTATTACTGAGAATGAACCTCATCCCTCTCCTCAACCTCCTGTCTCTGGAGGTGAGAGCGAGTATGGCCTGATATCATGAGCAACAAGGCGATTCCTCTCGTCACCTTTGAGGGGGAGTCGTTCATCTTCTGCTCGAAGGGAACATATCATTGGCTCAGCTTTTGTAGTCACTTCCTCTTTGGGACAAGTTATTCATCCTCTTATTTGGCGCATTATAGGAGGCTTTGTTGTTTCGTAGGCCATGATGCCTTTGCCTGCACCACTCACCAGCTTAATCATCGTAATGTTTCTGCAAACAACAAACGTGATCTTCTTAGAGCAGCTTATCAACTTTTCAGTCAGGCTTCTCTTTGAGCTAACCATGTACCCCTCTTTGGCAAAGAGGCTGATAGACAACCTTTTAGACTTTGAGGTTCCTTGTGCAAACTTGTTCAAAAAGAAGGTGACTGAAATGGCTCGACAGGCTCGAGAAGTTTTATCTTTAGAAGAATCAGCTTCTAATGAGAAATATCCCTCTATTAAGAGTTTACCTAAGTTCTTTCCTGAGCCTTTCACTGTCACCGATTCCACGGTGGCACACACTTGGATAACCTTAGAACCAACTTACTCATGCATCAATTCGTTCACCCAGATTTCTAGATTTTGCCTTCGGAGGTTCCTTCAATTGTTAAAGAAATCGCATGTTTTGAGAATGACAATGACAGGGCGATTCAATGTAACATCAACGATTTGAAATGCTTGCTAACTGTTGCCCATGAGGTAGGAAAAGACCCATTTTCTCCTCAGTTGGTACATGGGGAATAGTCTCCTTTGGTCAGAAAGATTGCCCGCCTTCAAGAGGCAGCCCTGAAGGATGGAGTTAAGTAGACACAACAAGACCATTATAGGCTTAGTCTTGAGGATTGAGTGAACAATCTCGCTTATAACCCTTCATACACCAATTCATGATAGTGATAATGTTGACGATTGTATGAATTTTCGGTTTTATGAATGAAATGTCCCTTTTTTTTTGCTTAGAGTGTTGTGCGACATGTCTTTCGCTCTTCTGTCTTCTTCTATTTTATTGCTTTCATCCTTTGTTAATGTGAGACGGAAAAGATTATCCCACCCCTTGCTTTGCCTTGTGACAACTTACTATGGCTTCAAATACCGTGAATGGGGGAGCAGTGGCTTCCTCACCCCTTAGTGTTTGATTGGAGAGGCTCATAATTCATGGTTCTCATGATTCGATGATTCTGCTCGCCGTAAATGCTCCAGTCTGGGGCAGCTTTGGTTTCGATTCGAGGTGCATTGGTCTTGAGTTCGCTATAAGTCTTGGTCTCAGGGACAAACTCCTTTAAATGCTTTGAAGTGATGCGCATGATCTCCAATTGGCTCTGGAGATTACGAACCTCGCTTCTTAGCTCTACCATGGGGTCTTTTTCTTGAGAGCTAGAGGGATGACTCTTGTCTGCCTGTACATCTTCAACAACCCCCGAGAAGTGTAGGATTCTCTTTTGACTGTTGTTGCTCCCCTTGTTCAAGGAGGCCGGAACTTGGAGCACCTTCCTTGGTGGTTGGTATGTCAGTTCTGCTTCTAAAAGAGTGATGGGGACATGTAGGACCTTTTGCTGGTCTGATGTATAAGTTACCCTTGGTGCTAAAAGGTCTACCTCTAGGGCTTCCTCAGGTTTGGGGGTTGCTTCTAGCTCGCCATTTTGTTCTGACGAGCTACAAGTAGAGGGGGAACCTTTGTCTTTGGGAAAGGATACCATGACCTCGGAGAGGTGGAAAGGTATGCTTGGGTGGATGGGGGTCAAAGGAAGGGTCTTGCCCTGTCTTTCCTCCTCTTTGAATATTTCAGTGATCATTCACCCTAGATCCTCAACATCATCATAAGACAAAGGTTTTGTCTCTATCACAGGCTGTCAATCATCATCCCTTGACTTTTCTGACGATGGAAATTATGTGAAATAGTACTTGGCGTCGGCATAGTGCGTCTCAGCAATGGGGAACGATCTTTTATCAGTGTAGACCGTATGTTGCCTTCCATCTCGGCAGTACTTGAAGAATTGGTGGAGTAAGGAAGGAACCACCCCTTGGTCATGAAGCCAAGGACGACCAAGCAGGATGCTGTAGGAAGTATCGGTGTCGATTACATGGAATTGGGTGTAATTGTTGAGATCACCGATCTTGAGACGAACGCGCACTATGCCGGCTGACTTTTCTCTTGACTGGTTAAACCCTTGCACAATGATGTGGGTAGGGGTAAGGTCATCAGACCCTAGTCCCAATCGGGTGAGGATCCTTCTTGGGATCATGTTGACTGTTGACCCTCCATCTAGCATGATCCGATTAAGAGGGTAGGCGTGAAGTTCACCATTAACGAAGAGGGGGCGATTGTGGAATTTGTCTCCCAACTGATGGTCATCTTCAGAAAAAGAGATTGTCAAGTACTCACTCAAGATGGCAGGGTCAACCTCAATAGGTTCCACTTCAATCTCGTACACCTCTGGATTAGAAAGAGCTTGAACCAGAGCCATACGATTATCCCTAGACAGTAAGAGGGCATCATAACCACTTAGAGGGCTGAAAGCTTTCTGAAGTTTACGTCGTATTTCACTTTATCCTCATTAGTCTTTTGTGTTCCTAATTTTGTCAATGGTGTGGGTGGTAGGATAAGCTTATGAACAGGCTTTGGTTGGGTTTTGGTTTGCGACACTGGCTGCCTTGTTGCTTAGCCGGTGCGGTTTGGGTTGATGAGGAAGTAATAGGAGATCGTATTAGGTATGTAGAGGTTTGAGGTTGAGCTTTAGGGGAAAGCAGAGAATCAAGAAACTTGAGGGCCTTGGGCTTTTGAGGTGTGGGCTGTAGCTTCTTTACCAATCTTAGACCCATTTGCCCCGTGCTAGCTGGTACTTCCAAGATCTACACCATGTGGGAGGCTTCTTTGGAATAGGAACCTGAAGATGACTTGGTTTTTGCTCTGTTTGACAGGGTGTCGGTGGTTGTCAAGAATCCAGTTGCCTAAGCCAGCGTCTCTCTGAGGTGCTCTTTTGTGGCGGGGTGACGTCAGTGCCTCCGAACTCTTTGTTAAGAGTGTCGAAGTCTGAACACCGTCAAGCTGCACCTGTGCAGAAAATAGAAGAGGAGGGAGGAGAAGAAGAGTTAGAATGTTCTACGCAGCTTTTTACGTCATCGTCGGAATTGGACATGCCCGGGGGATATTTTAGGTCTTACCCCGGGTTTGACTATCGTGGGGTGCTTTTAGCATTGTCACCCATATTGCGGGAACCTTGAGTTATTGGTTTTTCGAGGATGTCCTCCTTATTAGACCAAAGGACGAGGCGAGCTGTGCCTTAGATAAAGTCTTGCAAGGTCGGCAGTGGAGGAAGGGGCCTGAGAAATTCCTCCTCGACTGGTGGCTGAGGAGGACGATTCCTTTAGCGGGTCGACCTAAGTGCCTGCCGTCTCCTTTAGGATTCTTGAGGGCGTGTCTGGACTGCCCTATCAGGCTGGTGAGTAGCCCTTGCTTGGTAGACTACCTCACCTTTCAAGGATTTGAGCCTACTCCATCCATAGTAGACTTTCTAGGGCTGAGAGGTCGAAGGCACTGAAGGGGCTAGCGTTTACTCATGCGAGGCTGGTAGAGTGGCTTCCTTTGGAATGGGAGCGATAGCCTGGACGCATTTCGGGAGAACCGCATAAACAATGTGGCTTTGCTGGACTTTCTCTCCAACTATAGCTTCGAACTCGAGTTTGTGGCCCCATATTTGGTGATATGGGCACCAAAGCTTTTCGTTCCCTAGGCAAGATGTCAAGACTGCCTGGCGAGCTTGGGAGTGATAAGGATTTGTTGGAGCATTGCCTCAAAGAGAGCTTGCAAATGGTCTTGCTCAGTATATTGCTGGGCTTGAGCTAAGAGGCTTTCTTGCACGGGCAGCAGAGGGACTTGAGGGTGTCCTTCTTGGTTGTCTAGAACTTCCTAGCACTGCTGCATCTTCTCTGCCAAGAGCTTGTGGAAGCCAATGCATTCGCTGATGTCATGGCCTCGTATCTGATGATACGCGCACCAGAGGTTCTCGATACCTGGAGACAGGAACTTGGGCTGCCTTGCCGGCTTTGGAGTGACAAGCCCTTCTTCGAGCATTATGGAGAAAAATGCACGAAGGACGGTGGGTGCCCCATCGTCTTCTTGGATCGTGACTATGTGAGAAACCTCAGTTGCCCTGAGTGTTTTCTTCAACTCTTCGAGCTTTATCTGACCCTTGATAAGGGCTTCGATCATGTCCTTAAGCTTATAGCAGTCGTAATTGAGGTGGCGTACCCTCCTGTGATTTGCGTAGTACTGCTCATTTGCCTCTAGCCCATCCAATTCTACCGTATTAGCCTCTAGCATTTACATCATGTTTTGTTCTAGCAGCAATCGAAGTAGTGCAAATGTCCACTCTGTGTCGAAGGAGTAAACCTTATTGTTGTGCTGAGCCCAATAGTCGTTTCGCCTAGAATTTTTAGAAGGTGGGACACTATGGTAAGACTATTGTTGTCCCTCGACCGGAGACACCTGTGCCTTGGAAAGGTCCAGGGTTTGAGGAACCACGCCTTTGGTATCAGCCACGGTGATGGTCGCACTGATTACTGCCTTTTGGCTGCCCCCACTATTAAAGCGAGAGTTTAAGTTGGCAGGTTGCCGACGAGGGTTGCCATGATGCCTGAATAATCCCTCAATATGAACTGCCTTGGAGATGAGCTCTAACATGGAGGGTGGATTGGATGCCTTGACAATTAGAGTGATCTCGAGAAGCATGTTCTATATGCAGGTCTGGACCGCTTCCTTCTCAGTCATGCGAGTGGCATGGAAGGTTGCCAACTCTCTCCAACAGGTGATGAACTTGTCAACCGACTCACCAGGATCTTGCATCAGGGTGAGGAGTTCGATGGTCTCCACATTCCTTTGGACTTCATAGAAATGTTGATAGAACAACTGCTCTGTCTCTTTCCATGTGTGTACCAAGTTGGGAGGCAGTCGAGCATGGAAAGAGACGGAGTCATCCGCCAGTTGTCGTCTCTCAATAGGCTGCATGAAAGTGAATAGTATGCTGGTGCAGAGACGTAGTACCATTGAACAAGGGGAGCTTCCTCTTCTGATAGTTCGAAGGGAAGGGTACTTGGTCTATGTACGAAGGGTATGAATTTTGATAAAGCGACGTCTCCTGCATGCCTGGGACCTTGTTCTTGAGGCTATGGGCCACCATAGCATCTATGTCGATTTCGGAGACCCTGCGAGACATAGAACGGAGGCTGATGGCGGAGTTTTCCTGGGAACTGTGTCCTCACCAGTTAGGGAATCGATCGAAGGAGGGGACTTGGGGGCCTCTAGGAGTTCCATCTTTCCAAGGATGTCCTGCATCATTTCCTCAAACTTGTTTTCACTCTTCCTAAGCATCGTCCGAGTCATTAATCACCATGATGTTGACCGTCTCTTATGAGGGGTCAAAGCCTAGCGGGATAGTGGACTGCCGAGTTCGACGAGTGGTGCATGGCAAGTCGATTTGGAGGCGTTCCGCCTGCCCCGACTTGACTCGTGTCTTGTAGTCTTGTATGCTAATCTTGTGAGGACCGGTTCTTGACGATCTTAGGACCATAGTTTCTGAGTAGTGATGACCCAGCAATACTCTTGAACTCCCTCAGGCTCTATAGTTTGAAGAGGGAAAAAGAGGTTACGAGGTAGGAGGTCATCAAAGGTGGCGACCTCGACTGCCTTGGAGGCTTCTTTGGTTAGGATCTGAAGACCTTCTTCGTGCTTAACCTTGAGATGGCTGTGGACTTCACTCCAAAACCATGCCTGAGATTTGGACTGCCCCGCCTTCTTCGAACACGCAAGGGTCATATATATGAGCTAGAGCAGGGAGTGGGGTCTGAGGATGAAAGGTAGCCTAGGTTTTTGCCTTGGAGGCTGGAGGCCTCTGTCTGACATCAGGTCGTTGCCCAAAGTTCCTTTTTGGGGCCCATGTGCACGACTGGCCTGAGGCTTGGTCAAGATGATACTCTTAGGGACGACCTTTGAGTACTAGAGGAAGGAGCTAGTTCATGAAGTCGTCCAAGTCAGGAAGGAACCTACCAAGACGGTGCATGTGCACCTTTAGAGTTAGCCATCCGGGTGACTTGGGGGTCGAGCCGGGCTCGATCAATGAGTCTGACCGGAGGAAGGTGAGACCAACAAGCTTGTGTCTGTGAGTGGTGAGGAAGAAGCCCATCTCTCACAGGGTGAAGCTGTGTGTGCTGAGAGGGAAGATGAAGTGGTCGACCCTCATGTGCTCGAGGTGATGTAGAGCTAGCGCTGCCCCGGACTATGGACAACAAATGCACGACGCATGCAGGGTTCGGCTCGAGAAGGCCTAGCCCTGGATGCGAGCTCAAGGCAACGTGAGGGTTGCTCCGAGGGGCGGCTCGAGTGGATGGACCATGAGCCCTTAGGTGTGTGCGAGGGGTGAAGATCTCAGGACCTCCGCCTCTATGTGCTGACTCTACAGGTGTGGAGATTCGGTTGGTGAAGGAGCATAAGGGTTTGCCCTTCGGTGAAGCTCAGGAGCGACGGCAACTTGCTCGCCAGCGGTAGCCTTCCGGCATGCCTCAACAATATGACTGACAGTAGACTTACTAGTAGAAGGGTGCGCAGTAGCAGTTGTGCTACCCCATCCAAGGGGCTTTGATGGAGAGTCCAGTAGGGCGAGAAAGCGAGGAGGTAGGGACCTTTAAGTCCCCTCTCGTACCGATCCATGTGGGAACCTGGGAGTCTCATCGTGAGTCCTGACTCAGAAGGAGAATAGGGAAGGAAGCTTGAGAAGTTCACTTGCCCGAGACAGTCATGAGTGCGGGATAAGGAAGTCCCCGACTCGGATGAATGGGTTGAACAACCTAGGTGCCATAGAAGTAAAAGCGGATACTGGTCAAATAAGAGTGAGACGAATACGGGGTAGTAAGTCCCCATGGAGTTGCCAAGCTAGTTAGGTCCCTCAATCTCACCTTTCGAATCTATGTGATTTGGCAGCACATATCCTGGGTTTCTGACAAATCTAAGATTCGAGATCGCTCTCTCGGAACCTTGCTCGAGAGCAAGGGCAGGTATACCAAACGATGAGAGAGTAATTGAAGGTGCGTTTCGGACTTACTCGAGCTAGCTCGCTTGGGTGCCCTCTTAGATCACAAAGAAACCCTCCCAACTATTTTAACTGATTCGGAATCGCCTTCCTGGACCTGCAATCCTCACAAAACTTCTACGGTTAATTTGTAAGAAAAGTGGGTCAAACAGACCCAACCTTGTCTTAGGGCACTGTATGTTCACACGAGAGGGCGACGAAGCATAAGGTTCAATAAATATAGAAAAGAGAAGAAAACTCGACGAAGAGGCGAGACTTGAATGGCATCCGAGAATTCATTGACTCGGAATGGTAGCAAGACGGGCATGGTTCTTAAAATCAGTACAATGACAATACTACTCAAAATCGAGACCGACATGGCAGTGCTAGACTAAGTCTACCCTCAATCAAGTGAGAAGAGAAAAGTGAATGGAAAGAAGAGATCAGACGGTAGAGAGATGTGGTCCCGACGGTGCTAGGAGTTGCCTCACGACCGTGGAGTAGCAGTGTCGTGGTCCTTGGGCGACGCTCGACACTACCGCTCATGGCTAGAGAGTGAGGAATGAACTACGGACGGTGCTAGGCATCCCCATTGGCAACATAAGAAAACAACACGCACCCGTGTAGACAACGATAGTTTCTGATGAAGCGTGCAACGATTGTTCATTCGTGAAACGCACGGCGATGGGCGTGGGATGCAGGATGGACGACGATGAATGCCGAACACTCGAAGGAAGCATGTCTACGGCGGTAGACATTGCTGAGGGTTGTAGCGGCTGACAATGAGTATCGCCGTCTGCTATAGACGCAAAACAGGGAAGGATCCCTACGAGCAACAATGGGTTTCACCGTCTGGGTTCTTCACTAAGACGTCAAAGCTATGTATGTGGACAGCGACGGACAACGTCGTCTACAGTCCCTACTTGATGAAAGAGATAGAAGAAAAAAAGAACAAGTAGGTTCGCGCATGGCACTGCCATCGCAATGCACGACTTGTGTGACCTCACGGAAGCTAGCACGGCACTGCCACTGCCATGCTTGCCCCTGTGAGAAGCTCAGGCAGAAAGAGGGAGAAGAGAGGAAAGAAGAGAGAGAGAAGAAGAAAAAGAAAAGAATTGAGAGAAGATTTACCTTGAACCTGGGGGTATCGATAAAAATTTTATCTCACCTCACTCTATCTCTCAAACGTGACCCAACAAAGGGAAACTTGTATAAAGTAAAAACATTCTCTCTTTTGTAAAAGGTTCAGTCCTTGATGCGTATAATGCTTGTACGTATATATAGAATTTTCTCCAAACATGAGTGGATGATCAAAAGTAACCCAAATTACTGGAAATTAAGATCAAATTGTATTAAAAGAAATTATAAAATAGGGTGAAAAAAGAAATATTTTCCCCTTCCTACCAATTCGTGTAATTTCAAAACAGTCATTGTGTTGCCCTAGAACTTGCGTGATCTTACATGGCTGATCCGGGGTCCTTTTGATACTTGGTTGACCATAAGATGATTGTTTTCTTGTAGGGCTCGGCATGGCGATTGTTTTGATATCAACTATGAGCCATGGATCGTGTTTTTAACGCGCGATCATGTGACTTCAAACTTGAATGGATCTTCAAGCTTCGGATCGATAATGTACTCGTTCCTTGATGTTTTTCGGTGATTTCTTCGTTGAATGGAACTGAGTATGCCATTACGACCGTGGGGTAACAAACGTAGCTCGATTTCGTGCCCCAACGAAGATTTTGCAACTTTGGAATTTTGACCGGAATTTGGAACTCCGGCTACAGAGTTTGCAGTCGCTTCGTCAGCTTGGTGTGTAGAATCTGACCGTTCATCACGTACGATGTTTGGATCAGAGGTAACCCAAGACCTTACACACACGATGGAATTGATCTCACTTCAATCGGGCTCAAGAGCGGCGTGATTTGGATGCTCGAGCAAGGCACGATGCTGCTTAATTTCCTGCACTTTCTTTACTGATCAGCATCTTCTCTCGAGCTTTTATTTGCGCTCGAGTGTCATCATGAGGTGTGCCACATATCGAATCGCTTGCCTTGACTAGACGAACATGCGCACCAAATTTGAGCACGATCTGACTTGGGACGGGTGAGATATAAGCATCGAAACTCAGTAGTCGTGATTGTCCCTTCCATGGCGTGGAGTTGTAGGGTGGCCGCACCGGAATAGCGTGCGACCCCTCTTGTTTCACTCTTTTACCTATAACGTCTTCCTAGAGAGTCCGTTCAGGATGAAATTTGACCCCTAGGGGTTTTTAACGCTGTCGGGCTCAATGGTAGTTGTCAGACAGCAATTTGAGACACCGAAAATGTAGCTCTTGTTATAAGGGTCGTGCTAGAGGCCGATTCTGATGGAACTATTTCTGAGTCTGCACTGCCTTAGACATGTCGGAATGCGAAGAAACTTGGTAGGAGACTTCCATGAGACCTCATGAAGATTTGGCTGATTTCAGGGCTATTCTGACACTGTCGAACTTTGCATTGTTTGCTAGGCTTTATTGAGCGGGGGGCCCATGTTGATGAAAAAGACCTTCCAATAAGGAACTCTCTTTACAATTAAGTTTAACATGTATTTATAGAATTGGGCCCAAACATGGGTGGATGCCAAAAAAAATCTTAATTGATGATACTTACATTTTAATGAATCAAAATAAATTCCAAAAATGGGTCCAAAAGGATTGTTTTGCCCCTGCCTAACAATTCATGAAATTCCATAACAGTCACCTACTGCTGCCCTAGAACATACACAATCTTCTGTGGACGATCTGGGGTTGCTCTGGTGCCCGTTTATCTGAAAGGTGATTATTTTCTTGTAGGGCTCGACATGTCGATCAATTTGATACTAATATCAAGCCACGGATCGTGTTATTAAGCCACGATCATGCGACATGAAATTTGGATGAATGTTGAAAACTTCGGATCGTTAGTGTGCTTCTTTCTTCATGTTTTTCTGTGATTTCTTCAAGGGATCACATGAGCATGCCGTCACAATCATGTGGCAATAAATGTAGCTCGATTTAGTGCTCGAACAAAGATTTTACAACTTTGGAGTTTTGGTCAGAATTTAGAACTTTGGCACTGGAATTTACTGTCAATTTATTGGCTTCGTGTACGAAATCTGACCATTCATCATGAACAGGGGTCGGATCAGAGATAGGCCTAAACCTTACGCACACGATGAAACTGGTCTCGTATCAATCTGATGTGCAACCGCGATGACTTAATAGCTCGAGCTAGGCGTGTCGCTGCTGATCGGTAACTTTCTTCACAGATCGACAACTTCTCTCTTGATTTTTTCCTTGTTCGGGCGTCGTAACGGGGCGTGGCACATATCAAAATGCTAGTCTTGATGAGACGAATACGCTCACAAAATTTAAGTGTGATCTGTCTCAGGACAAGTGACATATGGCCATTGAAAGTCACTGCTCGGGATTGTAAAAATAGTCATCTTTAATGGTGATTTGGTGCAGAGGGGCCATACAGGATAGTGTGTGGCCTACCCCTTTTTGGTATTTTACCCCTAACTTTATCTTAGAGTGCCCGATTTAGCTAAACCTTGACCCATAGGGGTTTTCGACCTTGTTGGATCCAGTGGCCATGGTTCTATAGCAATTTGACGCATAAAAAATAGGGCTCTTGTTACGTGGTCCTTTTTAGGGTTCTAGAGATTGATTTTTTCAAAAACGTTTCTTTGTTTGCACTACCTTAGACATCTCTAATTACGATGAGACTTGGTAGGTGCCTTTTTAAAGTATTTGGGAATATTTCCACCCGTTTTGGGGCAATTCGGGGACTGTCGAGAATTCCACTGTATGTCAAGGCTTTATTGACCGACTTCTCTTGTTATTCTGCATCAGGGACCAAGGTGCTGAGAAATGTCTTCAAACAAGCCGTTGCTAGACTTGGAATGAAGCAGCTAGTAAATATCAAAAAAATTTGAAGACTAATAGGTGGTTCCTGTCCCCCTCAGCGAGCACCACCAAAGATGACCGAGTTCTGTGGCACGAAGTCATCATACATTGCTTCGATCAGCGGAAGGCCACCATTGAATCCAAGATCCAATAAGGAGATTCTTGCCTCCCTGTTCCCAAGGAGCCATGTGTTGTTAACATGAATCCATGTCTGTAGCAGTCCTTAGCAGTATTGAAGCACCGATCATAATAGCCTGCTGAGCACTGAATCGCTGCTAGCAGAGAAGCACGCTCAATAATTCTTGTAAGGACAACAATTTTTCTCCCAAATCCGGTGATGTGCACGATGAGGGAGAGTGAGATAGAGTCCTAGTGACGTTTCGAGTAGCGTCGATTGTGTAAGGAAGATGCAGCACCAGCCGTATAAGGAAGACGCAGTACCGACTGTGTAAGGAAGACATAGCACCGATAGTGTAAGGAAGACACAACATCGGCTGTGCAAGGAAAGACGTAGCACCGACTGTGTAAAGAGACCCATCGCTGTCTGAGAACTCAAGACGTAGCACCGCCTGAGTAAAAGAGAGAAAGAAGAGCATTACCACGGGTGCGAGAGGCAGTGCCGGCTATGTAAGTGACCATCAGGCTGTGTAAGTGAGCATCGCTGGCTGTGTATGGGAGCATCGCCGTGTGTGTTTGGTCAAATCGTACAGCTGTCACTAATCAATGCCACTCCGTACTTGTCAGAGCCACATGCGATTACATTAGCCGCAGGTTTTTCCAGCAACCCTCTCCTTTTTAAGCCTTTTCCTCCTCTGGGCAGCACCGTCTCTCCCATTTTCTCAACTTTTTCTCTCTCTCTTGAAGTTCACTATTGCTCTTTGAAGACAACCCACTAGAGGAGCAAGGGGGAAGCTCGTGATGGCAGCGAGGGGGGATTTGAGATACCATGGGAGTCAAGGTAAGTGGGTTTAGCTTTTATGCATCCATGGTTTATGTAAAGAACAAGTATTTAGAATGGGTAAGATGATACAATGAAAAGTGTGAAGCATGACTGGGTTAACGTGCAGTTGAAATTCCAGGTTTATGCTTTTAAATGCCATGATTGTTTTTGCCGTATATATGATCCTCTTATGCATGGAAACTCATGAAATTGGTCAATGTGAGACTCCATATCATAAACAAGGTTCCAAGCCCAAAGTGTAGCTTGGCTAGGAAATATTAAGTGTTCTTCAAAATCATGTTAACTTGAGAATAAGAATTTCCAGAACTGTGATTGTTTTTGTATCAAAATGTTCGATGGCCAAATTGCATCCAAATGGGACCAAATCGGCTCCAATTGAAAGACATATATGACCCCAAGTTTACTTTTTATTCCATGATAAAATTGTGCATGGATTAAAAGATATGGCCTAAAATGCTCAGACATGACATGGCTCAGAGTTGCTGCTAATTTCAGCAACTGTGGCCCTCTTTGGGCAGTGCTTTTGACCCAACAAATGGTGTCCAAAAACATTCAAATTTCCACCATTGGGAAGTTATGTGAATGTACTCAAAGTTGCATGTTTTGAGGTTTTGAAATTCCCCATGGATTTTGAATTATGCCCCGAAATGCGTGAACATGGCATTACGCAATGTTGCTAGGAAGATTTCCAGCAACTAATGCTCACCTTGTGCTAAGTTATAGACCCATCAAATGACACCAAAATTATTTCAAATTGCTATCTTTGTAATGATCTAGTGGTAAGCTTAAAGTTTCATGTTTGAGGCATTCTGAAACTCCCCCTAGATTGGGAGCTATGCCCTCGCAAGAGTGGCATGTCACTGCACCAGTTTTATATCCATGCTACACTAAGCTTTCTTGAAATGTGATAAATGTGAATACCATATAATGAATTTCATGTGAATGCCATAATGATATGTGAATGATGTCTTATGACTATGTTATGTGAGAAAAAGGGACCAAGAGCACCATAGTGATGAAATGAATTAATAATGAATGCCAATTGCTACTGAGAAGACTTATGTGTAAATGCCCTGTGAAAGTTTATGACATAAATGACTTTTGCTAAATGATATGATGATATGATGGAATATGATTCATCTGTATGAGTCATTGAATGATGTGGATGGATTGAATGCTTGAACGTGATGGATGGCCACTGCTTATATTGATATTGACCATTACGCGGTGGGACACTCACCGGTAATGGATACTGTTATGATATTGTGCTGGATGGCCACTATTTATAATGATATTGACCATTACGTGGTGGGACACTCACTAGTAATGGATATTGTTATGATCTTATGATAGATGTCCATTGCTTATATTGATATTGACCATTACACTGGGGACACTCACCGATAATGGATACTATTATGATATTGTGATGGATGGCCACTGCTTATATTGATGTTGACCATTACGCGGTGGGACAGTTGCTGGTAATGGACACTGTTATGATATTGTGATGAGTGGTCATTGCTTATATTTGATATTGACCATTACACGGTGGGACACTCACCGATAGTGGATACTGTTACGATATCACATGCTATACGATGAGACACTCATCAGTAGTACGGAAAGTGATGTCGGCATATCTTCTAACCAGCATAATTATCGGAACGGGTTATGAGAAAGGATAGAAGGTCACACCCTAGATTCATGAAATGAAATGAAATGATTGATGCCTTGCAAGGTAAGGGCCTATAAAACCCCTAATGTACACTGGGGACTGTGTGAGTATGTTGAGGCTATTAAGAAGTGGATTATCCCGCTTATCATTACCTTCCCTCCTGTATGATGGTAGAGGTCTTAAGCAATAGGATTCGCTTATCCTGATAGATAGGTCCTCTACTGCGGGAGTAGGTGATTTAGGGAGTGAGTCGAATTTCTAAATAAGGAATGTTGAGGATTGCACTGATTGAGTGTCAATGATTTCACTGATTGAATGCTCATGATCGCGCTAATTTAATGATAACTGTTGTGTAAGGAGGATTCCATTAGGGAGTTTTTCACATCAATGACTGAAGATTCATTTAGCTTGTAATGAGGAACTGCTTTTATCTTCCATAAAGCATCTACTCGTGGAACAACCCGTTCTATCAAATGAGAAACGAAACTCTTGCCATGACGATGAGACTTGGAAATCATAATGAATATGCAAAACTCAAAAATAAGAGAATCGGAGTCGTGGGGTGATGTTCGATCACTTCTTACATGACTTGGTTCAAAATGAATGATCTTCTATCAGTAATTTTCCTCTAAAGAATAAGCACTTTAGTGGAAGTCCCGTTTTAATGTTCGACTCGAGATGTTAGTGGCCCGGCCGTAAATGAAATGTTCATACTCACTGTCTTGATCTAATATTCATATGTGCTAAACTTTGATTTTATATCGATGGATCGAACTGTTACCACACACGGATAGAATCACTATAGGTGCATAACACTAGATCTACTTACTGGGCTGTATAGCTCATTTCATTATTTCTCCTCTCCTTGTTGATTGATAGCGACAGGTTCAGCACTTGGAGCTCGTGTTTTGTTGTGGGATGTTTAACATAGCTGCAAAGAAGGCACTTAGATCTTGTTTATGTCTTGGTTGTTTGACCTT
The DNA here is from genome assembly GCF_054954075.1 of Amborella trichopoda. Classification (NCBI taxonomy): domain Eukaryota; kingdom Viridiplantae; phylum Streptophyta; class Magnoliopsida; order Amborellales; family Amborellaceae; genus Amborella; species Amborella trichopoda. The sequence continues at coordinate 22,799,964 of NC_142337.1, read as the reverse complement.
GGGTTTTTGTTCTTTGTTGATATATGTAATATTAGGCCTAGATGCCCTAAACTAAATGTAACATTTTGGAAGAGATTTATATATATAATGGATTTTTGGTGTTTGGGATTGTCGATGTTCACCAGCTAGTTGAGTTATTCTTGAGTTCTTTTTCCATGGTTTGCTCGATTACCGAAAATAAAAGCTTTGAGTTCACTCCTTCTTGAGTGATAAACATTACATTGGATCACGAACCCATGCTCGGTCGCTCGTCACCGCGTAAGGTACGGTGATTGGGGGTGGGGTCATGACAGATATGGTATCAAAAGCAGCCAGAATAGGATTCTTGGCCTAGGGAGTTTAGGAGAGTCCTAAGATTAGTTTTGGGGTAGACAAGTGACTGGGTGTTCTTAGGAGTAGGTTAAGGATGTCGAGAGCTCGTACCCACCACGCGAGTTCCAGTAATGACAATACCGAGGCACTCGATAAGTTCTATAGAACTCTAGGATGTCTATCACCTAAATGATGAAGGAATCGTTGCCAACCCAGTACACCAGCGAAAATGACAGTAGCCTCATGGAGAGGTTTTGGAGAATGGCACCCCAACCTTTTTGAGGCATGGAGTAGTGCAGAAGGCTGAGAGGTGGAAGAAACAAATAGAGAAGATTTTAGAGGTGTTACACTGTTTGGATGAGTAAAATGCTAGGCTAGGGGCTTTTATGCTGGAAGGAGAAGTAGAGCACTGGTGGGATTCGATAAAGCAGACTTGGAGGGAGTTAGGCACTGAGGTCACCTGGGAAAAATTCTTGGCAACATTTGATGAGAAGTACTTCCCCGATTTAGTCAAGGAAATGAAGGGGGTAGAATTTATTGAACTTCAGCAAGGGGGTATGACGGTGGAACAATATGCCGTCCGATATACAGATCTTTCTAGGTAGGCACCCCACATCATAAATACCGAGCTGCTAAAGGCAGCTAAATTTTGATGGGGCATGTGATCGGATATCAGGACTAGAGTGATGTTGGCCAATATAAAGTCGTATTCCCCAATGGTATACCATGCCCTGAAGATGGAAAAGACTACGAGAATCGCTGATTAAGGAAGGAAGGAAAAATGAATACAGTGCCATTGGGAAAGTTTGGGATGAAACCCAGCAGTTTTCGAGGAAAGCACCAGAGGGAAGCCCTGCCCACCTAACCTGAGGATCTCGAAGAATCTTCCAGGAAATATGAGTATTGACCTCCGATCGGGTTATCATCAATTGCGGGTCAAGGAGGGAGACATCTCCCAGACTGCTTTCAGAACACAATACGGTCACTACGAGTTTCTTGTGATGCCGTTCGGGTTAACCAATGCCCCCACTGTATTCATGGATTTGATGAATTTAGACCGCTCCTAAATGACTTTGTAGTGGTTTTTATCGATGAAAACTTGGTATATTCTAAGAGTCGGGATTTGCACAAACAACATTTAAGAATTGTCTTGCAAACTTTGAAGTCGAAAAGATTGTATGCTAAGTTGAGAAAGAGTGAGTTTTGGCTCCCCAGTGTGGCCTTCCTTGGGCACATTATTTCTAAGGATGGAATCAAGGTTGACCCCTCTAAGATTGAAGACGTACTTAAGAGAGAAAGGCCAACAAATGTGACCGAGGTTCCTAGCTTTCTGGGATGGACAAGGTACTACAGGCGCTTTGTAGAAGGATTCTCAAAGATAACACTTCCTTTGACTCGATTGACCCAAAAAATCACAAAATTTATACGGTCAGAGGAGTGTGAGATGAATTTTCAGGAATTTAAGAAGAGGCTAGTCACAGCCCCGATTCTGGCCTTGCCAGAGTGAAATGAAGACTTTGTGGTTTACACGGATGCATCTCATAAAGGGCTCTGATGTGTACGCATGAAGAGAGGTAAATTCATTGCTTATGCCTCCAGATAACTAAAGCCGTATGAGCAGAACTATCCAACTCACGACTTGGAGCTCGCAGTAGTAGTGCTTGTGTTAAAAATCTTGAGGCAATACCTCTATAGGGCCCAATTTAAAGTGTTCACGAGCCATAAGAACCTCAAGTACATATTTTCCCATAAAGAGTTAACTATGAGGCAAAGAAGATGGATAGACTTATTGAATGATTATGACTGTACAATTGATTACCAAACAGCAAGCCTAATGTAGTAGCCGACACCTTAAGTCGAAAAGTTATGATCTCCGTGGCACATTTGATGGTTCGAGAAATGAAGCTATTAGAGGATGTGGTGGAGTGGCACCCATCTTAGCCCCGTAGTGAGGGAGAAAGAATGCTATCGTGTCTGAGGATGGAACCCCAACTCTTTCAACAAATCAAAATGGCTCAAAAAGGAGATCCCCAACTGGCAAAAATCAGTAAAAGAACTTAAAATGAAAGGAAAATAATATTTCTCTATGGGCAGTGATGACTTGTTAAGGTTTAAGAACCGAGTGTGTGTTCTTCATGACGAGAATATAAAAAGGGTTGTCCTAGAGGAAGCACACCACTCCTGCTACACGGTACACCCTGGGAGTATGAAGATGTATCAGGATTTGAAAGAGATCTTCTGGTGGAACAACATGAAGCAAGATGTGGCACAGTTTGTCGTTAAGTATTTGACGTGCCAGCAAGTGAAGGCAGAACATCTGAAACCTATTGGACTATTGTGGCCCCTACCCATACCAGAGTGGAAATGGGAAAACATCACGATGGATTTTGTTTCTGAATTACCAAATCAAGTGCAGGGCATGATAGCATCTGGGTCGTCGTGGACCGATTAATCAAAGCTACTCACTTTGTACCGGTTCACACTACCTATACTCTAGATAAGCTGGCCCAGCTATACATCAGAGAAATTGTTATATTGCACGGGATGGTCATCAACATTGTGTCAGACAGGGACACCATATTTACCTTAAGATTTGGGGCAAGTCTGCGATCAACTTTGGGGGCCAGACTTACTTTTATCACCGCCTTTCACCTCCAAACCAATAGACAATCAGAGCGAACCATTCAAACCTTGGAGGACATGTTAAGGGTGTGTGTCACTGATTTTGGAGGACATGTTCAGATGGAACCTTATGAGGCCTTGTATGGAAGGAAGTACAGATCGCCCATCTGTTGGGATGAGGTGGACAAAAGAAGATTGTTAGGGCTCGAGATAGTTCAGGTGACCTCTGAGAAGATTGCCTTAATCAGAGAGTGGCTCAAGATAGCCCAAATTCAACAAAAGAGTTATGCCGATAATCATTGAAGAGACCTCGAGTTTGAAGTAGGGGACCGGGTCTTCTTGAAGGTATCACCAACCAAGGGTGTTATGAGATTTGATAAAAAGGGAAAATTGATCCCACAATTCATTGGACCTTTTGATGTCTGAGAAAGGACTGGAAGCGTGGATTACCGACTTGCTCTGCCACCTGAAATCGCAAGCATCCACAATGTATTTCATATATCACAGCTGAGGAAATACCAACCTGACCCATCTCATGTCTTGGAGTATGAACCAATCCCGCTCAGGGAAGATTTGACCTTTGTTGAACAACCGATTGGGATATCAGAGATGCAGGTACAAGCGTTGCACAATAAAGAAATTCCTTTGGTCCAGATGTAATGGCAGTATCATTCAAGGAAGAATCGACATGGGAACGGGATGATGAGGTTAGAGAGAAATACTCCCACCTTTTTGGTTAATGATTAATATGATTTTGAGGACAAAATCCTTTCCAAAGGGGGATGATGTAAGGACAACAATTTTTCTCCTAAATCCAACGACACGCATGGTGAGGGAGTGTGAGATAGAGGCCTAACGTTGATTGGAGTAGCGCCGGCTGTGTAAGGAAGACCCAGCACCAGCTATGTAAGAAAGACGTAGCTCCGACTGTGTAAGGAAGACGCAACGCCAGCTGTGTAAGGAAGACGCAGGGCCGGTTGTGTATGGAAGGCGTATCACCGGTTGTTTAAAGAGCCATGACCATCTAAGAACTCAAGACCTAGCACTGCCTGAGTAAAAGAGAGACAGAAGAGCATTATCACGTGTGCGAGAGATAGTGCCGGCTGTGTAAGTGACCATCGTCGGCTGTGTAAGTGAGCATCGTCGGCTGTGTATGGGAGCATTGCCTTGTGTGTTTGGTCAAATCGTACAGTTGTCACATCTCAGTGCCGCTCCGTACATGTCAGAGCTGAGTGTGATTGTGTCAGCCACAGTGTTTTCCAACCATCCTCTCCTCTTTAAGCCTTTTCCTCCTTTGGGCAGCATCATCTCTCTCATTGCCTCAACTTTTTCTCCCACTATTGAAGTTCACTACTGCCCCTTGAAGACAGCCAACTAGTGGAGCTTGGGGGAAATCCTGTCAAGGTAGTGCGTGCGGATTCGAGATACCGTGGGAGTCAAGGTAAGTGGGATTAGCTTCTATGCATCCACGGTTTATGTAAAGAACAAATATTTAGAATGAGTAAGATGATAGAATGAAAAGTGTAAAGCATGACTGGGTTAACATGGGGTTAAAATTTCAGGTTTATGATTTTAAATGACATGACTGTTTTTACCACATATATGATCCTTTTATGTATGGAAACTCATGAACTTACTCAATGTGAAACTCCTTATCATGTTCAAGGTTCCAAGCCCAAAGTGTAGCTTGGCCAGGAAATATTAAGTGTTCTTTGAAAGCATGTTAACTTGAGAATAAGAATTTCCAGAACTGTGATTGTATTTTTATCAAAAGTTTCGATGGCCTAATGCATCCAAATGGGACCAAATCGGTTCCAATTGAAAGACATATATGTCTATCCCAAGTTTACTTTTTATGTCATGATAAAATTGTGCATGGATTGAAAGATATGGCTTAAAATGTCGAGACACGACACCACTCACAGTTGCTGCTAATTTCAGCAATTGTGGCCCTCTTTGGGCTGTGCTTTTGACCTAGCAAATGGTATCCAAAAACATTCAAATTTTCACCATTGGGAAGGTCTCTAATGTACTCAATGTTGTATTTTTTTAATTTTTTGAAATTCCCCACGGATTTTGATTATGCCCCGAAATACGTGAATATGTCCTTGCACACTGTTGCAGGGAAGATTTCAAGCATCTAATGCTCACATTTTTCTGAGCTATAAACCCATCAAATGGCACCCAAATTCTTTCAAATTACTGTCTTTGTAATGATCTGTGAGTAAGGTTAAAGTTTCATGTTTGAGGCATTCTAAAACTCCCCCTAGATTGGGAGCTATGCCCCTGCAAGAGGGGCATGTCACTGTAACATGCCCCTGCACCAATTTTATATCCATGCGACATTAAGCTTTCTTGATATGTCATAAATGTGAATATCATATGATGAATTACATGTGAATGCCATAAATATATGTGAATGATGTCTTATGACTGTGCTATGTGAGAAAAAGGGCCACGAGTACAATAGTGATGAAATGAATTCATAATGAATGCCAATTGCTACTGAGAAGACTTATGTGTAAAGGCTCTATGAAAGTTCATGAAATAAATGAATTTTGCTAAATGATATGATGATATGATGAAATATGGTTCATCTGTATGGGACATTGAATGAGGTGAATGAATTGAATGCTTGAACATGATGGATGGCCACTGCTTATATTGATATTGACCATTACGCGGTGGAACACTCACCGGTAATGGACACTGTTATGATATTGTGCTAGATGGCCACTACTTATATTGAAATTGACCATTCTGTAGTGGGACACTCACCGATAATGGATACTGTTATGATCTTGTCATGGATGGCCATTGCTTATATTGATATTGACTATTACGTGGTAGGACACTCATCGGAACTGGATACTGTTATGATATTGTGATGGATGGCCACTGCCTATATTGATATTGATCATTACAAGGCGAGACACTCACCGGTAATGGATACTGTTATGATATTGTAATGGATAGCCACTGTTTATTTGTTAGGTGCAGCGATCTCTCCTTTTAGATCCTGATAATCAGGTGGCATGCATCTCGGGTTTCAGGGGAACTCGAGACTTTGAGATCTCTCTCTCCGAAACCTTGCTCAAGAGCAAGGGTCGGTGGACCAATCGATGAGATAGGAATTTAAGGTGGGTTAGGAACTTACTCAGACTGGCTCACGTGGGTGCCCTCTTAAATCACAAAGAAAGCCCCCCAATCGTAAAAATCGTTTGAAATCGCCACACTTGGCCTGTATTCTCCTGTTTCTGCAATCACACGCACAAATGTTATAAGACAAGTGGTCGAGGGACCTCACTTTGCCTTTGGGGAATGTACACAGACGTGCATATTCAAAAAGTGGAAAAGAAGAATGAGGGAAGAAAGATTGGGGTTAAAAGAAAAAGTAAGAGAAGAGAAGAAGGAGAAGAGAATATAAAGACAGGGAGCAAGAGGACAAGGGGAGAAGAAGAGCATGAGAGAAGATAAAGGGAAAAGAAGAGGTAAAGACAAACAAGATGATAATGGGAGAAGGAGGGAGAAACCTCAACCGGTGATGGATTCTGCCTGCTGTCAAATAAAGAGAGAAGAGAGAGAAAACACGCATTGCGACGATGGGCTCGCATCGATTGTGACAGAAGTGAAAGAGAAAGGGGACACACGTGGCAATAGGCTTGTGACAGCTGTGTCAAAAGAAAGAGGATAGGGAAAGAACACAAGCGGCGATAGGCCTCTGTCATCTATGATTGAAGAACAAGGATGAAAACACAGGCAGTGCTAGGCTTGCACCAACAGTGACAGAAAAGAAGAAAGAGAGAGGCGATAGGCTAGCACCATCTGTGTCAAAAGAGAAGAAGGAGAGAGAAACCTAGGTGGTGATAGGCTAGCATCGTCTGTGACAAACGAGAAGAAAGAGAGAGAAAAACAGGCGGCGATAGGTTAGCGCCAGCTGTGATAGATGAGAATAAAAAGAGGAAATACAGGCGGTGATAGGTTAGCGTCATTTATGACAGACGACAGGGAGGCGAGAGAACACAGGCGGTGATCGGTTAGCACCATCTGTGACAAACGAGAATAAAAAGAGAGAACACAAGCGGTGATAGGTTAGCACCGTCTGTGATAGATGAGAAGAAAGAGGGGAACTTTGACAGAGGCCCAGCTTGCCATCCAGGTTAAGACCCGGCCCACTATTCATGTCTCATGAACAGGAAGGCATCACACAAAACGATAGGCTCTCCATGTGTGAATGGAGAAAGAGAAGTAGGGAAAGAGGGACATGAGAGACTAGAGGAGGAAGAGAGGGAAAGTGATAAAGAGGAGAAAAGAAGAGAGAGAAAGAGAGATAGACGAGAAAATAGGAGAGAAATAGGGGAGGAGAGAAAAGAGGAGGAGAGAAAGAGGAGAGAGAGGAGGATAGAGAAAAGAGGAGAGAGAGAAAGTTACCTTATCGAGGGGTATCGACCCTTTTCCTCTCTCTCCTCTCTCTCTCTGTCCAAGACGTACCCACGAACTCAAGAAAAAATTGAATCTTTATTGAATGATTCGAAGGTCCTGTGTTGTTTTTTACACATTTTGACTTTACATGTTTAGAGAATATTGGGCCCAAACATGGGTAGATGCCTAGAAAATACCTAAAACTGAAGATAATTATAACTTAATTGAATTAAAAGAAATTCTAAAAATGGGTGCAAAAAGACTATTTTTCCGTTGACTAACAATGTGTGAAATTTCAAAACCATCCCTGACTTGAAATTTGGATGAATTCTGAAAATTTTTTATTGATAGTCCGCTCGTTCCTTGATTTTTTTCTTTTATTTTTTCACCGAATCACACTGATCATGCTGTCATGATTACGTTACAAAAAACACAACTCTATTTCATGTCCGGATTAAGATTTCGTCGTCTTGGATTTTTTACCGGAATCTTGAAATTCGGTGGCCGTAATTTACAGCAGCTTCATCTCCTTCATATGTGAAATCCAACCATTCATCGTATCCGAGGTTCAGACCAGAGATAGCCTCGAACCTTACACACATAATGCAATTCGTTTCACGTTGATCGGGTATGGAAGCGTCGTGAATTTGGCCGCTCAAACGAGGTGTGCTACTGCTGATTTTTCTGTAATTTTCTTCACGGATCAGAAACTTCTATCTAATTTTTCTCTTTGCTCGGGCATTGTCACGGGCTGTACCACATATCAAAATGCTTGTCTTGATGAGACAAACATGCTCACAAATTTTGAGACTGATCCGACTTGGAATGAGTGAGATATGGGCCCCAAATATGACTTCCCTTGACTGTGAAAACAACCACTTTTAATGGTGTTTTGGTGCAGGGTGGCCACATGGGAATAGTGTGCGATCTATCCCTTTTTGGTATTTTACCCATAACTTTGTCTTGGAGTAACTGACTAAGCCAAAACATGACCCATAGGGGTTTTAGACTGTGTCGGATCTGATGGTAGTGACCCACAGCTGTTTGAGGGTGCTAGAGGCCGATTCTACTGAAGTTGTTTCTTTGTGTTCATTGCCTTAGATATGTCTGATTGCGGTGAAACTTGGCAGGGGGACCTTTTGAAGTGCTTATGAAGATCTTGACTAGTTTTGGAGCCATTCTGAGACTGTCAAAATTTCCACTGTTTTGTAGGCTTTATTGACCTGCTTCCTCTTTATTTTGCATTAGGGACCAAGGTGCTGAAAAATCTATTCAAACAGCTTACCCCACAGAATTTTATTCTTCAAGAAAAACGAGAAGGAAAACATTCGAAAAATTTCCTTCGGCTTTTTTACCTTTTTCTTCCTAGCCACAGGACCACATGAACGTCGAAGAGATTCATGCAATGCTGCAACTAGGATGCTCAGACGTTTTGAATGCAATGTACAGGTCCATCTGTGGAGACTTTAGGGGGAGAAGAGACATTTTTTAGAGATCTTGTGGAAGTCCTTACCCTCGTGTGGACTGTTTGTGATTTTGAAGCTTAGGATTTTGTACTGACCTCGTTAGTCAGAATCAAGCCCGTCTGGCACTCGAGTGCCATATTGAAGGGAATTTTTCCCATTTGGTCTGGATTTCTTTATCTTCGATAGACAACAAAAGAGCCTTTGGTCGGTGATCGTTTGTATTGTGCACCAGTTATTCCTTGGCGGGCTGGGTACCTCAATTTATTGAGATGACTGGCTTTGAGTATAACCCCTACCCACTGTTAGCAGTCTCGAGTAATATGTTCAAATTCATTGCTGACTTAAGCTTTCTTGGGGCATCTTTAGTTTGTTGGAGTGACTTACTGTTTGTTTGTTCTGGATGGTTTGTTGAAGAGCCTTCAGTCAGTGATCGTCTGTGTCATGCACCAGTTATTCCTTGGTCAGTAGGGTACCTTAGTTTATCGAGGTGACCAGCTTTGGTTATAACCGCTATCCACTATTAATAGTCTCTCATAATAGGTCCAAGGTCATGGCTGACTTAGCCTTCTTAGGGCGTCTCCAGCATCGTTGGAGAACGTTTAGTAACCTCCTGGAAAGGATGCTTCTTCCTCATGAGACTTGTCTTGCCTTCTTGGTGATTCTTCTTTCTTTCAAGTTCGTTTTACTAATAAACTCAGGCTATTGGAATCTTTTCCTTGAAGCTCTTATATTTTGGTCCTGGTATAGTAACACCAGGGATTTTTTGTAATGTGAGCTGAAGCCGCATGTTGAGGTGAATGTTGTATCAACCTATTTATTGGTCTAAGCGCCCTTTGCAGGTTTTAACTTGAACTAGGGAAGCGGCGACGTAGGGACTGTTTTCACCAACTTCCTTTTTATTTGGGGCTCGTTTACCCATGACCTTTCAGCCATGTCCACCCTTGTATTCTATTTTTACTCACAGTGCCCTTTTGGGATTTTACTATGCCCAGGTTTTTTTTATTCATGGAATTCTTTTACTCATGGTTTCAGGACTATGCCCGTCCATCATTTTTACTCATGGCGTTCCCTTGTTCAGGCATACACCATGCCCATTTTCTTTTGTGAAGGCATGTTTAGGGTCATGCCTTCGGGACCTGTGCAAAGACTTTTAACGTCATGCGACCAGGACATGCACTACAGTTTAAGGTCATACAGCTGGACTGTGATGGTGATGAATTACAGTCAGTAGAGGCCATGGAGTGAGTATGGCGGTGGTTTTAGCTCACTTTGGGGAGATGGCACAAGGGTACCCATAAAAGGTGGAAGATGTATGAATGGTAAGTGAAACATGGTGACCCACTAACTAACGATGAGTATAAGTGGCGGGATGGTTCGCCATTTTGTGAGCACGGGTGATACTCATTGGGGAATGATGAACGGTAATGGACTCACTCGGAAGGTAATGAAGGTGGTGTACGCACACGAACGGGTCAGTTAGGAAAGACATACGTGAAAATGCACGTAAAAGGTGTGTGCACGTATGTGGGGGCGAGTTTTAAGGTCATGCCTCCGAGATCTGTGCAAAGTAGTTTAACGTCATGCAGCTGGGACGTGCAAACCAGTTTAACATCATGCGGCCAGGACCTGCACTATGGTTTTAAGTCATATAGCTTGGACCGTGGTTATGCAGTTTAGAGTCATGCAACTAGGACCATGCAGTTTAAGGTCGTGTAGCTAGACCTCCGCTACAATTTATGGTCATATAGTTCGGACCATGGCGCTAAGCCTTTCAAAGGCATACGGCTAGGACGTATACTATAGTTTAGAGTCATATAGTTTGAACTGTGGCACTAAGCCTTTTAACGTCATACGGCTAGGATGTATACTATAGTTTAGAGTCATATAGTTTGGACTGTGCAGTTTAAGGTCGTACAGCTAGACCTCTGCTATAGTTTAAGGTCATATAGTTTGAACCATACAGTTTAGGGTCATTCAACTAGACCAAGGCTGTGCAGTTTAAGGTCATGCAGCGCAGACCATAGCCACGAAATTTGAAGGTCATGCAGCGTGGACCATAGCCATGCAGTTTAAGGTCATGCAGCGAGGACCATAGCCATGCAGTTTAAGGTCTTGCAGCGCAGACCATAGTCATGCAGTTTAAGGTCATGCAACACGGACCATAGCCACGAAGTTTAAGGTCATGCAACACGAAGCATAACCACGAAGTTTAAGGTCATGCAGCACAGACCATAGCCACACAGTTTAAGGTCATGCAGCGCAGACCATGGTGTGGGTCGCCATGTAGGTGAGCTCCAGGGGAAATAAGTCTGTTGGTGGAAATCTTACTCCGTGGGGATAAAATGGTTAAAGCAAGCATAGGGGTTCACATGGGAAATCCGACTTCGTTGTGGATAGGATAACTACGTGTGAGGCAGACTCACTGGTGGTTGCAGTGGTAAAATGGACCTAACTCCATTGGGGATATTGTAGTATGAGTATGAATCCTACTAGGGCTGAGATGGTATAACATGGGTATGACTCCCACTGAGGATTAGGAGTGATAACATGGGTGGAATGATCTAGGTTCAACTCCACTGGGATTCATAGGTCACGGTCAAGGTGTAACTTCACTGGGGATAATAGTAGTAAGATACGCACAGCATGAGCTTGAAGAGTGTGGTGAAGGATTGTTTAGAACACAGTCAGCACTGAGAACGACCAACACTGCTTCTTGAACACTCAGTCGGTGCTGAACCTTTTGAAAACGCAGTCGGCACTGAGAACAACCAACCACTATCTCTTGAATACCCGAACGGTGCTGAGGTTTAAAAATGTAGGCGGCGCTAAGGGTGGTCGTGCTAGCTCTTAAACACAACCGACGTTGAACTGCTGAGAATGCAGTCGGCACTGGGGTTACTGAATATACAGTCGTCACTGGGGTTACTGAAAACACAGTCGGCGCTAGGTACTTTCGACAACATAGTTGGCACTGATTGTGGGTTAGTGTTCGGGCCTTGATCTGAGCTCAACCCGGTCTAGCGCATTGGTGTTTGGCCCTCTAGGACGCGGCTGGCATTCTCTATTTACGAGGGACATTTTTGGAAATCATAAGCTATAAAAGGGGGTAAACCCCATTTTCACTATATTTTACCGAAGGGTAAAAATACTTAGCGTGAAAACTTGGTTTTAATGGTGAGAAGGAGCTTTGACAAACTCAGAGTATTCTGGCAAGGGTTAGCGGGAGCTTGCCATCAAGCAAGGGAGGTGCCAATCGAGCAAGGAGACCCCCTGCGAGATAGGAGGCAGGATCAGTTGAAGTTGCAGAAGTTTCTAGACAGGCACATAGGGTTTTTCGGAGAAACAGGAAACTCTAGCCACAGTTTTGAGGATTTCAGCGAAGGGAAGAAGGGGTGAAAGTGACAGTAGTGGGCTACTCATGGCTTTCCACTGATCTTGGTGATTTTTTCGGTGAGCATAGGTGGTTTCCCAACGACCCCGGCTGTGGAGGGGAGTTTCCGATGGGAAACCGAAGGGTGTAGGGAAACGGGCAATCGCTGAAGCTGGACTGTGTGAAGATGTGTACCAGGGCAAGACATGGCAGTTGTCAAGCAGCGTAACAGAGTTCAAGGTGATGCCTACATAATCTGTAGGAAGTGTGGGAGATTTGAACCCGACCAGCAATTATCTTTTGAGAACACAGTTGGCGTTGCATTAGGATACAAGGCCGACACTAAGCATTGAGTGCAAAGCCAACGTTGGACCTCTTGGAGATACTGACGGCGTTGGACCCTTGGAGATACAGCCGACGCTAAGCGTCCTTAAACTCAGCTGGCACTAGGCTTCCTTAAACTGATCCAACACTAAGGTCTTGAAGATACGGCCAGCAATATGCCTCTGAAAATAGAGTCGACGCCAACTGACGATACACAGTCGGCGCTGGTCCTTTGGAGACATAGCCGGTGCTAAGCTTCCGTAAATGCAACCTTCGTTGGTCCTCTGAAGATGTAGCCGATGCTTGACAGGTGATTTAGTAATTTTCATTCGGCTGCAAATCCTTGAATCCATTTTCATAATGGCTGAGTGTTCCTACCAAATTCCTGACGTAAAGAACCTTCCAAGTGGAGGAGAGGTTGGTACCCATTAATTTACCGGTGAGGATTTAGTAAGGGGCGAGCCTATTTGGATGATAGAGCTGGTGTACAAACCAGAGTGGCCTCTCAATGTCACTTTTATCACTGACCTAGTTTGTTTTGAAGTCCGAGAGGATAATGACGACAATGTCAGTATTCAAGAAGGGGTGGCGATCCTTTTTTATATACACGAGAATATAGCTTCCGGGGAGAACTTACCCACTCTATGAAAGCATATGGTGTAGAAGAAGGAAATAATATGGTCAGGAAAAGGCCTTCAAATACAGAGGGAGCACCAACATTTAAAAGGATACTCTTCCTAGATTGCCAGGGTGTTAGTGTCGCAGAATAGTATTCTTGAAAGTGTTTCCCTGTTGGCAGCGGCTCAATGCTCAACCAACTACTATGTTCGGTGTTCCAATACGGTCAAGGTACTGCTAGAGACATGGAGCCATGTTAGCAACACCTGGCTTCTTAGGCACATGGAAGCATGAATCTCTTAAATAGATCTTCATTTTATTGGGGGTCTTTCGCTGATCGGGGCCATGTACGGCAAGTTCGTGCCTCAGAATTCAATCATTTTTTGTGGTGTAACTTGGGAGAAGAGGGGCCACTTGCTAGTCTTCAAAATATTTTTGAGGTTTACCAATTGCTCCATGGCCGGTCTAGCAATGGTCGGGTAACCTTCACCGAATGGGTGAAATTCGTTTGTGGGTGTTTGAACGCATTTTTCAGTACCTTGGTCCCTGATACAGAATGAATATGAAGCAGGGCAATAAAGCCTATAAAATAAGTGGCAATTCCAACAGTCTCAAAATTTCCCCAGAACTGGTTAAGATCTTCATTTACACTTTGAGAGACCACCTGCCAAGTTTCATCACGATCAGGCATGTCCAAGGCAGTGAACGCAAAGAAACAATTTTGCCAAAATCAGCCTCTAGCACGCTGAAATGAACACCCTGAAATGGACCATATATTTTGGGGCGTCAAACAGCTATGGGAACATCACCAATGGATCTAACACGGTTGAAAACCCCTATGGATCAAGTCTCGGCTTAATTGGGTGCTTCGGGACAAATTTATGAGAAAACACTGAAAAGGGGTAGGCCACACACTCTTCCCGTGTGGCCACCTTACACCGAAACACCATTAAAAGTGGTTGTTTTTACCGTCATGGGCAATCACTTTCGGGCCTATATCTCACTCGTTCCAAGTTGGATCGTGCTCAAATTTGGTAAGCATATTCGTCTAATCAAGACGAGATATTAGATATGCCGTACGCCTCATGATGATGCCTCAGGAGGGAGAAAAACGAGAGAGAAGAAAAGGGTCGATATCATTCGGTAAGGTAACTTTCTCTCTCCTCCCCTCTTTCTCTCCTCCTCTCTTTCTCTCTCCTTCATTCTTTTCTCATCTTTATCTATTTCTTTCTCTTCTTCTCATCTATGTCTATCTTTCTCTCTCTTCGTCTCATCTTTACTTCTTTTTCTCTCTCTTCTCTTCTTTTGACACAATCGGAGAAGCCTATTGCTGACTGCATCTTCTCTCCCCTCTTCTTTCGACACAGTCAACGAAGCTTAGCACCAACTGCGTATTCCATCTCCTCTTCTTCTAACACAGTCGTCGAAGCCTAATGCTGATTGCATCTTCTCTCTCTTCTTCTGACATAGTCGATGAAGCCTAACGTCGACCGCATCTTCTCTCTCTTCTTCTGACACAGTCGGTGAAGCCTAGTGTGGACTACGTCTTCTCTCTCTTTAGTCTAACACAGTCGGTGATGCCTAGCATAGACTGTGTCTTCTCTCTCTTCTATTTAACACAGTTGGTGAAGCCTAACACCGACTGCATCTTCTCCCTCTTCTATCTAACGCAGTCGGTGAAGCCTATCGTCAACTACATCTTCTCTCTCTTCTATCTAACACAATCAGTGAAGCCTAACTCCGACTGCATCTTCTCTCTCGTCTATCTATCACAGTTGACGAAGCCTAGTGAGGACTGCATATTCTCTCTCTTCTGTCTAACACAGTCTGAGAAGCTTAGCACTGATTGTGTCTTCTCTCTTTTATGTCTAACATAGTTGGGGAAGCCTAGAATTGACTGTGTCTTCTCTCACTTTTCTATCTAATACAGTCGGTGAAGACTAGTGCCGACTGCATCGTCTCTCTCTTCTCTATCCAATACAGTCAGTGAAACCATGCACCGACTTCATCCTCTCTCTCTTCTCTGTTCAGTATAGTTGGCAAAGCTTAGCACCGACTGCATCTTTTCTCTCTCTTCTTCTTCCAACCCAGTCGATAATGCCTAGCATCGATTGCATCTTCTCTCTCCTCACTTCTTAGACACAATCGACGAAGCTTAGGACTGACTGTGTCTGTTTCTATCTTCTCTTTCCATCCCAGTCAGCGATGCCTAGCGTCGACTGTCTTTCACCCTCTTTTCTCCTTCCTTCTCTCTTCTCTCACAGTCTTCTCCTTCTTTCTCTCTTCCCCTCTTTCTTTCTCTTCTCTTTTTTATTATCTTACTTCTTACTCTCTCTTTATGACTTTCTTTCTTTCTATTATCCTTTCGTTTGATTAAGAAGGGTTGAGATTAGCCTCTTATGGTAGTCATGTCGTCTAGCCGTAATGTTGTTGTGCTAGAATTACTGTGCCTACTTTATTGCCATGACAAACTAACCACCGTGCCTAGCTAGTCAGTGTCAATATTGACATCTAGTAGTAATCTTGTGAGCCGGTCTAAGTTACTGAGCCTGTTTTATTACTATGTCATGCCAATTATTCACCAGCTTAGTCACTGCGCTGATCTCCACGCTTAGTCAAATTCTTCTCTCCCCCATCTTTCTTCTCTTATTATTCACTTCTTCTTTTGAATGCGCATGCTTGTGTAGGTTCACCAAAGAGGAAAAGGTTAGGTCTGACCTACCTGTCTTATAAGAAGGCACCCATGCGAGTCAGCCCGAGTAAGTCCCAAACCCGCCTTAAATTCCTCTCTCACCAGTTAGTAACACCTGCCCTTGTCTCAAATGAGGTTCCCGAGAGAGCGATCTCACAAAGTCCTGGGTCTCCCCAAGACGCGTTCTGGACGATCCTCAAAAGATCCGGAGGGCGAGATTGAGACAGCTAACATGCTTGGAGACTCCATTGGGGAGAAACTACCCCTTAGTCGGATCGTTCTTGTTTGGCTAGTTTCTTCTTTTATTATCTACTTTCATTATCTCTTCACACTTTATGTCTTGCAGGTCCTCTAACCCATTCATTCGAATCGAGGATTTTCTTATACCCGCATTTGCGATTGTCCCCAGAGAACCAGTTCCTCCAACTTCATCCCGAACCATCCTTTTGATCAAAGACCCCTTGTCTAACTCCCAGGTCTTAACCTGGACCTGTGTGAGGCGGGATGTAAAGGTCCCTCACTCCCCATCTCCCCGCTCTGGTGGAACCTCCACTAAGACACCCTGCATAAGTGGCGCACACGCCACCACTCGCAACATGCACCCAGCCACAGGCAAGTCACTTGTCAGTCGTATTTCTAAGGTATGCCGGAAGGCTGCCCAGTCCCTTTCTGCGAATGACAGGAAAGTTGCCATTTCTTCTGTGGCTAATTACAAGGCTACCCCTAACATTCCTGCACCATCAGTCTCTATCCTTAGAGGCTCAACACATCTAGGCGGAAGCCCTACGGTCTCCACCCCTCTCACACACCATAAGGCTCGTGGGTCACCCACTCAAGCCACACCTCGGGGCAGCCCTTGTGCTACCTCGAGTCAGCATCCAGGATCAGACCTTCTAAGGTCAAGTCCTATGCACGTTGATCACATGCATCTCACTGCTCGGGGCAACGCCATCGTTGTGCCAACATGAGCACACAAGAGACGATCTTCTCATTCCCCTACTCTGCACACACATGCGCACCTTGTACAGGGCAGGTATCCACCTGTTCTCTTACATACACTTGCTCGCAGTTGTTCACCTCCTAAGGCTAGACCACTTGCTCGAGCCCGGGTCGACCCCCAGGTCACCTGTGATACCTCTTCAAGGGGCACACATGCGTCGCCATCACAGACGTCCCCTCGCCCTCGACCCAGGCCTGCCCATGATTCAACCCTGCTCCTGCCTGCTCCTCCTTCTTCGAGCAAGCACCTTTAGCCTTAGTACTCGAAGGTTTTTCCCAAGAGTACCATCTTAAATCAGCCTCGTCACTTTGATCGTATCTCTGGAGCCCACAAGAGAGCTCGGGGCAATGACTTGATGGAAGATCAAGTCCTTCATCCTCCCGGCCCAAGATGACTTCAGTCCCTGACCCTCATCCATTGTTGCACCTGATGGAGACAGCTCTCTCTTGTGCAGGAAGAGCTGACCAGCCGCAACCTAGATCGCAGTTTTGGCATGAGGTCCATCAATATGTCAAAGCTAAACGTCTGTGAATTATGACAAAAAAAAGACCAAGGTGGTCAGGGCAGCCCTCTTTGAGGACCCTCTTCGCCTAAGCTACCCTCGTAAGATGACGAAACCTGATGAAGAAGGCCATGAGCCCTGCACTGTGGTTAGTGTCGTGGAAGATGACCCAGCCACCTATTAGCTATAGTCCGAAGACCAACAAGAACCGGTCCTCAAGGGATAAGCATACAAGAGTTAGGTACAGTCAGGGCATGCCGACCCCCTGATGACTGATTTACCGTGCACGACTCGTCAAGTTCGCAAGCCTGCAGTTGCAACTAACACTGACCTCCATAGAGAAACCATCATTGTGATGGTTGTAAGCGAGTCTGGTGACGCGCAGGAAGAGCACATGAACAAATTTGAGGAGATGGTGCGCGCGATGATGGAAAACATTGATCCTATAGATGCCGCACGCCAGTCAGCTAACCATGAGATCAATTATCATCACTCTGATGGTACACCTCCAAGGCAGCCCCATCCCTCTTCCTCACAAGATAATTCACCCCCTCATCGTGTCTCTCAGGCATACATTGATGCTATGGTGACCCATAGCCTAAAGAACAGACAAATTTTGGGGATACAGGGTGCAATGCCTTATCAAAGGCCTTACCATTTCATACATTGACCTGGTCCTGTTTCCCTTAGATTACAAGAAAGGGCAGTTCGCTTTATTCAATGGAACCACATCCCGGAACCAGCATACTGCCCACTTGCAGGCAACATGTCGAGAAATAGCGACTGACAGGTGACTTCTTCTTCGTCAATTTGTTGAGACCCTTGATTCCTTGATGGCCCAATTTTTCAAAGGTATCCTACGTGGGAGGAAATGGAGAAATTGTTCTATCAGCCCTTCTATGAGGTCAAGAGAGCAGCTCAAACCATCAAACTTCTCATCTTGACTCAAGGTCCCGATGAGCTCATGGACCAGTTCATATCAAGATGGAGAAATTTGACTTCTCATCATCCCAATCCTATGCCCGAGAAGGAAGCAGTCCAAACTTGTGTGCGGAATATGCGACCCGAGATCATCCTACATGTCGAGGCCTCTAATCCGACCTCCATGTCAGAATTAAGCTCTAAATCACTCTGCATAGAAAGTCTATCACGCCACCACGACGGGTCACGACAATTGTCTGTTGGCTCAGCCAACAATCGGGGCAATGTTAGCTCTCGAAACAACACATGGGGCAGCTAATAGAAAGGAGTAATCAGTGCAGCTGTCACAATCACTGATATAAAGAAGGCTCCCTCCCAAACTCTAGACCTCTCTAAAGGGGTGAGCGTAGAAAAGACAGCTCCCCAGGTAGGCAAGCAACAACAGACGTACAAACGAGTATCCCTATTAGCCAACGTTGATCGGGGTGATCATTTTACCAAGCATAGGAACAAGGTCTAACCATTTGAGTTGGAATGGGTCCCTGCACTGTTCCGGTTATTATTGGAACAAAATATGATTCAGCTTCCAAAAGCCAAGTTCCTTGAGCAAGAGGGCCTTGACACTTAGGCGAATTATTGTGCTTATAATCAGAGGATCAATCATCCCACAGATGACTGCTACACGCTAAAAGATATTATCGAGGCCATGATTCATAAGGGTCAAATAAAGCTTGAAGACTTAAGTATGTCCTTCAGAGCAGTCGAGGCCGCCCATGCAGTAATCATCCAAAAGGAAGATGAAATGCCCTGTATCCTTTATATCTTCTTCATTATAATTCTTCAGGAAGCCGTGATCACCTTGAAGCAGGCAAGGCAACCCCGTGGCCTTGCTATATAGACTGAAGATCGTTGGCGTCTGTATCACCAAATAAGGGGCCACTACCTCTGGGAATGCACCAGTTTCTACGATATATTGACAAAGAAAATGTGGGAATGTCAGGAATTTTATAACTTCCTAGTAAGTGATCCCCAAGTCACTTCTCCATCAGTGCAAGAGGATCTCCCAAAGCAAGACTCACCTATTAATGACTCAAGACTCTGCGGAATCCTCTACTTCCCAGCCATGGATAGTCCACCACGGGCGAAGCAGACTCAAGTCCTTAAAACGAAAAGCAGTTCGTCAAGCTAGGGCTATTTATCAGCCTAGTGATACGAATCAAGCACCACATATGAAATCCAGAAGGAGATGCACGCCAAGGGCTGCTCGTTGGAGAAATAATATCGCTCAACCACCAATTGAGCAGGAATTTCTCAGATCCCTTCCTCCACTGCCAACTTTACTGGACTTTATCCCTAGCATGATCCTTCTTCCTTCTTCATCCTGCCAAGAAGACATTCTCGTACCATCTTCCACTCAGAGCACGTCCAATGTGGGTGACGATGTTAAAACCACTCCCCAATGGTTTAAGCAATGGAAAGACTTAAAAGATCCCCTGCACACTTCCAATATGGATGACAACGTTAAAAGCAATCCCTAACGATTTGAGTAAGGGAAAGACCTAAAAGACCCTATGCGCACAATGTGGGTGACGACGTTAAAAGCGCTCCCCAATGGTCTGAGCAAGGGAAAGACCTAAAAGACCTCGACACACATCCAATGTGGGTGATGACGTTAAAAGCACTTCCCAATGGTCTCAGCAAGGGAAAGACCTAAAAGACCCCCTGCACACATCCAGTGTGGGTGACAACGTTAAAAGCACTCTTTAATGGTCTGAGCAAGGAAAAGACCTAAAAGACCCCCTTCACATATCCAATGTGGGTGACGACGTTAAAAGCATTGCCCAACGATCTGAGCAAGGGAAAGATCTATAAGACCCCCTACACACGTCCAATGAGGGTGACGACGTTAAAAGTACTCCCCTAATGGTCTAAGCATGGGAAAGACGTAAAAGACTCCCTACGCACGTCCAACCTTGGTGACGACGTAAACAGCTGCCCAGATCGGTCTATTGAGGGAAATGACCTTAAAGTCCCGCACTTTAGAACCCTTCTCCTTCTTCTTCTGCTTCTCATCCTTCTTCGCTAATGTCTCCTGCAGGTACAACCTTGAAATATTCAGATTTCGAGGCTCTCGACAAGGAACTTGAAGGTTCCAACATAAGCAAGACGCAACAGAAGCGGTTGACAAAGACACCAGCACAAAAAGTAAGATTCTTGACAGTTGCTGATGCCTTGTCAGCTCGAGCCAAAGCACAACCACCCTTTTCAAATAAGAACAAAAAGTCGAAGCCAAAGAAACCCCAGTGGCTCCCTGAGCTTGACTTTGAGCTGAGACTGAGAGAGTCAAAAGGGTAAAGTTTTTATTCTCAAGATGCTTACCACATGGTACAAGTCTCTGAAACATCAGCTAGTGTGGGGACAACACTGCAGGCATCCGTGCAAATACCGTGTGATTCATACGAGGATGCTTTTTGCATCACCATCGCTGAACCTCAATTTCCTTGTAATTTTGAAGAAAAGCTCTTGCAGCCCGATAGGCTTTCCACGTTTGAGATTGACCTTGTCATCCCCAGTTCGAAAGTCACAAAAATCATGACATACTCCGGAGCCCTATTGGAAGTAGAGATGTCAGGGGCATGGGTCTCTACACTTGAAGTTGATGAAAAACCTTGGAAAATAACGAGGAAGAGTTGCAACTGAAAAGATTGGGAAGAAGGAGGTCAAGCTATTGCTAATGCGCTCAAAGAAATAAATCTAGGAGATGAGTCCTACCCTAGGCCTAACTTTATCTCAGCCAATATGTCTCCAAAAGAAAAATAAAATTTCACGACTTTCTTAAGAGCAAATCGAGACGTCTTCACTTGGAATTACCATGAGATGCCTGGTCTAGACCCTTAAGTTGCTATTCACCGTCTCGGCATTGCTCCAACTATCAAGCCCATCAAATAGAAATTGAGAAGGTTTAGGCCTGACCTCGAGAGATGCAGATAGATGCCGAGATTACCAAACTCAGATAAGCAGGCTTCATTCGCGAAGTCAAGTACCCAAAATGGCTAGCAAATGTAGCTCCAATCAAGAAGAAGGATGGACAAATCAGGGTGTGCATTGACTTTCGCGACTTGAATACCGCTTGTCCCAAGGATGACTTCCTGTTGCCATTAACCGAGATGATCATCGACTCTATCGTTCACTGTAAAATATTTTCCTTTATGGATGGATGCTCTGGGTATAATCAAATAAGGATGGGGCCCGAAGATGAGGAGGCCACTGCATTCTTAACTCTGAAAGGGGTCTTCTGTTATACAATGATGCCTTTTGGATTAAAAAATGCTGACGCCACATATCAGAGAGCGATGAGGACCATCTACAAAGACATGATGCATAAAGAGATGGAGTGTTACGTGGATGACTTGGTGGTAAAATCCGAAGAGAAGGATGCTCACATGGGAGACTTTGAAAAGGTTGTCAAGAAGTTTCAGCTTCATCAACTTAAAAAGAACCTACTAAAATGTTCTTTTGGCTTGCGTTTCGAAAAATTCTTGCGGTTCATCTTCAGACATCGAGGCAGTCATGATCAAGGCGATCCAATAAATTCCATCAACAACTACACTTTGAGAACTGTGCTCCCTTCAAGGGCAGCTGGCATACATCCGCAGGTTCATCTCGAACCTCTCAGGTTGCTTGCTAAAGAAAGATACCCCTTTCATCTGGGATGAAGCATGTCAGGCATCCCTTGATGACATCAAGCATTATTTGCTCAACCCTCCAGTGCTCTCTACACCAGTGTTGGGAAGACCACTTATCCTATAACTGACCACTCTTAACGAGTCACTCGGGGCATTGTCAGCACAAAACAATAACGAGGGAAAAGAAACAACATTGTACTATCTCAGCAGCAGGATGCAGGGGGCTGAGAAGAATTATCCCCTTATAGAAAAGATGTGCTTGGCTCTGATCTTTACAGTACAAAAACTCTGCCATTACTTACTTGGTCATAAAGTGAAACTTATATCAAAAGCTAATCCTATAAAGTTTCTCATGATGCATCCACGCTTGTCAGGACGTCTTACTAAGTGGGCATTGTTGCTGATGGAATTCAACATCACGCATGTCCCACGAAAGGCCATCAAGGGCCAAGCCTAAGCTGATTTTCTTGCAGCTCACCCCGTACCTCAGAATCTCCTCTATCAAGCAACCTCCCTGATGAAGAAGTGTTTTGTGGTGAGCTTCTCCATGCGTGCGAAAATGTACTTCGATGGAGCCTTTCAATTTGATCGAGGAGGAGCCGGAGTGTATCCTGACTCCGAAAGGAGGAATACTACCACTTTTTTTCTCTCTTGTCGAATTCATTTCTCATAACGAGGTAGAATATCGGCCCTTATAATCGGGTTGAAGATAGCCTTCGACCTAGACTTGGAGCAGCTCAAGATCTATGGCAACTCTGAGTTGGTTATCCAGCAGCACAAAGGGATCTATGAGGTGAGAAAATACACTCTCAAGCCCTATCACGATGCTGCAAAATCGTATGTGGCTCAGTTTGAGGATGTATCCCTGAGGCACATCCCCATAAGGCTAAATTCACAGGCTGACGCACTTGCGAAACTCGACGCTAGAATTCAGTTGTCCACATCTGGACCCACGCTTGTTTTGGTGGAAGAATGGAGACACATTGAACTAAGAATTGACGTCAACATAGACGACAAGAGAAATATCTTCCTGGAGTTCCTCCTTATCCATTTGGAGTGCTTCTATCGGCTAAGGAAGTAATTAAGACTGAATAAGAAGTGGCATGGAGTCAAGGAGATAAGGGTCGAAACCTAGAACCAGAATTCTTTGACCCAATATGTGCGAAAATTAAACAGGTAGAAGATTGGAGAGAGCCCATCACTAGTTTTTAAAAACATGGCAGGCTCCCAGAAGATCATGTCAACCACGACAATGTATGTTGAATGTCTACGAAATACATGGTCGTTCAACGATATTCTTCCTACATGTGTGGACATCCAAGAAACAAATATGGTGTTAGAAGAAGTCCACCGGGCATCTATGGACTACACCAGTCTGACCCTAAGCTCTATTAATGAATATGCAGGTTGGGATAATATTGGCCTTTCATGATTGTTGATTCCTTAAGCTATGTTATAAAGTGCCAAGTGTGCCAAATACACGCGAGCCTTGTTCACCAGCCTCCAAAGCCCTTACATCCTACAGTTGCATCATGGCCCTTCTCAAAATGGGGTATAGACATCGTAGGGCCTATTGACCCTCCTTCGGCAATGGGTCATATTTTTATTCTAGCTGCAACAGATTATTTCTCTAAGTGGGCTAAAGCGATCCCCCTTAAGCAAGTTCCTGAGACAACAGTGGCCCACGTCCTTTGACACCACATCATATATCGGTTCGAAGTGCATGATCAGATTATATCTGATAACAAACCTCAGTTTAGGAATCATCACATTGATCACTTGGTTAACCAATTCGGTTTCAAATGGAGGTACTTGGCTATGTACCTCCCTCAAGCGAATGGCTTGGTTGCGGCCTTCAATAAGATTCTGTGCAATGTTTTAAGAAAGTCAATTTCAAAGACAAAGAAGAATTGGCATGGGAAGCTTCTTGAAACACTGTGCGCTTATCGTGCTACTACGCAAAATGCTATTGATTCCACTCCCTATTCCCTGGTCTATGAGAGTGAAGGAGTTTTACCTTTCGAAATTTAGATTCCTTCATTACGTGTCACTATACATCAAGGACTAACCGAAGATGAGAGAGTAGACTTCGGTATTGGATGCACTTGATGAAAAGTGGCTAGAGGCTCATCACAACCTTGAACTCAACCAAAGAAGAATGAAGAGAGCTTTTGATAAGTCCGTCAAGGTCCGCTCATTCACCTGTGGTGATCTAGTTCTAGCTGTCAAAAGGCCTATTATCATGCATGGCCAGCGTAAAGGGAAGTTTGAATCTAAGTGAGAAGGTCCCTTTATAGTAAAAAAGGTCTCACCAAATGGAGCCTATATACTAGCACATCCTAAGGGGGAGGAGGCAATTCCCCCTATTAGTGAGCGATACCTAAAGAAGTACTATCCATGATGCATATTTAAAGGAAAGATGCTCAATGCAAAAAGTGTGCGAGATAGTCCTAACATATTTTGATTCTTTTTGTTGCAGTAAAAGCGAATTACAAATTACAAGGGGAAAGCCCATTATTAGGGAGATTACAAGTCTCTTGCATCTAAAGAAAAGAGAACATCTGACACTAAAAGTGTTGGTCTTGCATCTGAGGATAAGAGGACGGTTACAAGCAAAAACCTGTAGTATTGCTCTTGCATATGAGGATAATTGGACGGTTATAAGAAAAAACAAATGCCCACCCCATGAAGAAGAAGCCAAACCACTTGGAGAAGTATAAGTTTCAATTCATCTGACGAATACGAGGATGGTTACAAGCTAGAAGATGAAGTGAAACCACTTGAAGGAGTTAGCTTCAGTTCATCCGATGTGTATATCAAACATACAAGCCATATATCTCATCTGACGTGTACGTCAAACATACAATGTAGGATTCATTCGACATGTGTATCAAACATTCAAAGCAGGTTGCTTTGGCAAGGAACTGGCCTATGATGCAGAGCATACCATGTTCACAGTGGATGCCCTTCCACATAATAACATGGACTTCACTGTTCTGCTAAAGGACTTGTTTTCAAACGGGTATCATAAGCCATGTATTATCAGCACTCACCACCCTTTTCCGACCCATGAACATTGCCCTACGTAGCTCATTGTCTAGCTCCGAAAGTTCGCATATAACTTACTGCCACATGCGAGCATCAATGTGCGCATCATGACAGGCCACACGCACTGAGGAGCACCGACTGAAGCCAGATCCGACTGTGTCCTCCAAAGGCCAACGCTGGTTGTGCTTCTAACCCTTAGCACCGGTTGCCTTTCTTGAGGTTCAACGTTAGCTGTGTCAACACCAGTTACACTTCTAATCAACAGCATTGACTGTGCTTTTGTTAGCGCTGGCTCTGTCGCGACTGTTCGCTTCTCGAGGCTCATCATTTTCAAGGCCTAAGTTTCTACAACCCCTTAATGGTCACCCAAACGAGATAACTGTACATCTTCCCTGCAACGGTCCACCTTCAGTAACTGTTTGTTTCCTTGAACCCTTCAGTTTCTGTCAAAACTCCTCCGTCATTGCCAAAAAACCTCTGCAACTTACCCTAAGTTATCAAGAAACCACTTACAATCCTCAAAAACCTCCGCTAATCCATCGAAAAATCTCTGCAATTCCACCATGCTCGGAGAACCTCTGCAAGGCCACCGATGCCAAGAAACCTCCACAAACCACCAGAGAAATCCCACAGCAAGCGGGAATACCCAGTGCTGCTCCAACATGCAAAACCTCAACCCAAAAACTCCTTGTCCTTCAGAAAAAATTCCCCGGAAAACTCTCTCTTCCCGCTACCCTTTTTCTTCCACTTCAGCAATCCTCAGTAGATTTCTACTTGCTGAAACCTTCCCTGTAAAAAAAACCTTGCTTGAATCCTTAATTGCTTGCAGGAACTTATATCGGGCACACTCTGTTCAATACTAAAATTTATCTTCGGTGAAAAGTGAAGGAAAATGGGGTTTTACCCCCTTATATAGCCAACGCTACCCTCAAATGCGCCTCACAAACTGAGAATCCCAATCGCATCCCTGAAAAGCCAAACGACTATTAGCCTGGTCGGGCTTTGACTCGAGGCCAGAAGCAACTTTCATCACTGCCTAAAAATTTTCAACAAGTGAGCTAGATTGGGTCAGGCTTAGGTCATGGCTCGAATGTTGATACACACCCAGCGCCGGTTGTGTGTTCGGCAACTCGGTGTTGGTTGCATTCTTAAACAACTTAGCACTCGCTGTGCTCCATCATGTACCGTCCTCAGTGCCAGTTAACTAGTCAGAAAGCAGTGATGTCCGTCTTTAGAACCAGTTACATTTGTGAAGACCCATCGTCCGCTGAGTTTCAACAACTCTCAGCACTGTTGACTTAGTGCCGACTATGTTCAAACGATATCACGGGTCATTCATACTGCTGGTTGTGTATTTCACCAACCACAGCGCCACCCGGGTGCTCAACAACTCATCACGAGCAGCTTCCAAGTGATAGCATAGCGCCGACTGTGTGTTTAGCAACTCGGTGCCGATCGGATTTCTAATCCTGTGCTGGCTGACTGGTTAAAAAGCAGCGGTGGCCATCTTCAGCATCGATTGCAAAGACTCATCAGCAGCTGAGCACTCTCAAGAAACAATGGCTGATGCACTTGGCGCCAACAATATTTTAAGCAGCCTAGGTCGAAGCCGTGAGTGTCCTATCACAATCCCCAATGAGGTTGCACCTTGACCCCGACCTGTTGCCCCCAGCAAAGTAGAACCCAGGCCGACTAAACTCAGGCCATGACTTCTCATCCCCAGTAAGAAAACCATGCCCGTACTATTATCCCGCATAGAGTTAGGGTTATTCTTGCTGCTGAAACCCCCAGTGGTTTGCCTCATGCTTATTTATTCTGACCCATATTTGTCACCTCTTCCCCAATAAAGTCAGCTTTCCTATCTGAACCCCTCATTGGTCCTACCTATCTTATCCTCAGGAAATTCGACTGCTACCCACCGATCTATTCCCCATGAAGTTTCACTTACATAGCGATCCTAAACTCCACGGTCCGCAATGCATGACCTTAAACTACACGGCCTTGGTCTAGTTGCACGACCTTAAACTGCATGGTCCACCCTGCATGACCTTAAACTGCACGACCTTAGTCTAGCTGTACGACCTTAAACTTCATGGTCCATGCTGTATGACCTTAAACTGTACAGCCTTGGTCCAGTTGCATGACCTTAAGCTGCATGGTCCACCCTGCATGACCTTGAACTACACAGCCTTGGTCTAGTTGCATGACCTTAAACTGCATGGTCCACGCTACAGGACCTTAAACTGCATGGCCTTAGTCTTGTTTCACGACCTTAAAATGCATGGTCCGCCCTGCATGACCTTAAACTGCACAACCATGATATAGTTGCACGGCCTTAAAGTGCATGGTCCGTGCTGCATGACGTTAAACTTCACAACCTTGGTCTAGTTGCACGACCTTAAACTTCATGGTCCGTCCTGCATGACCGTAAACTACTCTAGTTGCACAAACATAAAAACTGCATGGTTCAAGCTATACGACCATAAACTGTAGCGGAGGTTTAGCTGCAAGACCTTAAGCTGGAAGGTCTAAGCTATATGACCTTAAACCACATAGAACATGTCTTGGTAGCATGACATTAAAAGGCTCTGCATTATGATCCAAACTATATGACCTTAAAATGTAGTGGAAGTCTAGTTGCACGACCTTAAACTGTATGATCCTAGTTGTATGACTTTAAACTGCATAACCACGGTTCAGCTGTATGACCTTAAACCATAGTGCATGTCCTGGACGCATAACGTTAAGCTGCTTTGCACAGGTCCCGGAGGCAAGACCTTAAACATCGCCCCAACATGCGTGCACATACCTTCTACGTGCATCTACATGCACATCTTCCCTAACCAATCCGACCATGTGCACGCAACACCTTCACTATCTCCCTAATGAGTTCTTTCCCATCATTATTCTATATCATTCCCTAGTGAGTCTCGCCCATGCTCACAAAACGGTGAACCATCCCATCACCTATACTCGTCGTAAGCTAGTGGGTCACCATTTTCCACTCACCTCACATATGTCAACCATCTGTCATAGGTAGCCTCATGCAATCTCCCCAAAAGTGAGCTAAAATCATTGCCATACTCACTCCATGGCTTCTATAGACTGCTATTCATCACCATCATGGTCTAGCTATACGACCTTAAACTTGAATGCATATCCTGACCGCATGATTTTAAAAGGCTTTGCACAGGTCCCTGTGGCTTGACCTTAAACATACCTTCACAATGAAATAACAGGCATGGTGTATACCTTAGTAAGAAAAATGACGGATGGGCATGGTCACGAAACCATGAGTAAAAAAGTTACGTGAAAATAGAAAAATCGGGCACAGTGGAAACCTGAATAGGGATAGTGAGTAAAAATAGAAAATAAGGGTGTACATAGCTATAAGGTCGTGGGAAAAATATCCCCAAATAAAAAGAAGTTGGTGAAATCCATCTCTACGGTGCCGCTTCCCAGGTTCAAGTGAAAATCTGCAAAGGACGCTTAGACCAATAAAACAGTTTGATGCAGCACTTGTCTCCACAGGCGGCTTCAGCCCTCGCTTAAAAGAGGAAAATCCTTAGTGTTACAATGTCAGGGCTCCAAAAATATGAGCTCTAAGGAAAATATTCCGACAGCTTGATTCCATTTGCAAAAAGGACTCGAAGGACAAAAGATTCACCACGACGGCGAGACAAGTCTCATGAGGAAGAACACTATTCCCACAAGTTAACAAACACACTCTAAAAATGCTAAAGACAACGACGAACGTAAGAAGCTGACAAAGCCAGGGCAAACATGCCAAAGACTTCAGCTCACCTCGCCGATAGGCCCAGTCCTTTGGGACCGGCTAACAAAACCTCCCCCAACTAGACCTGGCAGATGAGACCTATAGCAATATTTTGACTGTCAAAAGCAAATCTGGTGTAGCAGCAAACAACACCATCCAAAGGTTCTTCAGAAAAAAAATAAGGAAATCATTCCAACAAACAAAAAGACGCCTCAAGAAGGCTAAGTCAGCCATGACTTTGGACCTGCTATGTAACAAAGTACACAACAGTGGGTAGGGGTGGTTGTACCCAAAGCTGGTCACGTTGATAAACTGAGGTACCCTACCCTTCACGGAACAACTAGTGTAAGATGCAAACGGAGGCCAACCAAAGGCTCTTTTGCTGTCTTTCCAAGACCCATACCAAATGGGAACAATGCCCTTCCACATGACACTCAAGTGCGGTACGAGCCTGATTCTGATTGACGAGGTTCGTACAAAATCCTCATCTTCAGAGTCACAAATAGTCCACACGAGGGTGTGGAATTTGATAAGATCCCTCAAAAAATTCTCTTCTTCCCCTAAAGTCTACATGGACGAAACGGCGAACCCTGCATCCGTACATCTGAGCAGCCTAATTGCACCATTTGTACATCTCTACATTCACATGGTCCTGTGGCTAGGAAGAAAAAAAGTAAAAGCCGAAGGAAACTTTATGAATGTTGTCCTTCTCACTTCTCTCGAAGCACAACATTCGATGGGGCAAGCTATTTGAATGCATTTTTCCACACCTTGGTCCCTGATGCTGAAAAAATCGAAAGTAGGTCAATAAAGCCTACAAAATAAGTGAAAATTCCAAAAATCTCAAAATCACCCCAGAACTGGTCAAGATCTTCATTAGTACTTTGAGAGACTACCTGCCAAGTTTCATCAGGATCAGACATGTCCAAGATAGTGAATATAAAGAAACAATTTCGGCAAAATCAACCTCTAGCACCTTGAAATGGACCTTGTAACTAGAGTTATATTTTTGGTAGATCAAACAGCAGTGGGACCATAGTCATTGGATCTGGCCTGGTCTAAAACCCCTATGGGTCAAGTTTCGGCTTAATCGAGAGCTTCAGGACAAAGTTATGAGAAAAATAGTGAAAAGGGGTAGGTCGCACACTATTCTCGTGTGGCCACCTTACACTAAAGCACCATTAAAAGTGGATGCTTTTACAGTCACTTTCATGGCCTATATCTCACTCGTTCCACATCTGATCGTGCTCAAATTTGGTGAACATGTTCGTCTCATCAAGATAAGCAATTCGATATGTGGTATGCTCCATGACGATGCTCGAGCAGGGAGAAAAACTAGAAGGAAGTTGTTGATCCATGAAGAAAGTTGCAGAAAATTCAGCAGTAGCATGCCTCACTTCGGTAGCAAAATCACGACGCTCGCATACCCGATCAACATGAAACCATTTACATTATGTGCGTATGGTCTGTAGCCATTTTTAGCCTGAATCTCATGTGCGATGAGTAGTTGGATTTCACACACAGAGGCATAAAATCTACTGTAAATTTTGGCAGTTGGATTTCAAGATTTTGATAAAAAACTCAAGACGATAGAATCTTCATCCAGACGCGGAATAAAGCTGTGTTTGTTGCAACATGATTGTGACGGCAGGCTCAGTGTGATTCAATGAAGAAACCATGAAGAAACATCACGGAACGAGTACACAATCGATCCAAAGTTTTCAAGATTCATCCAAAATTCAAGTCTCATGATCACGGTTTAAAAACATGATTCATGGCTCGAAGTTGATATCAAATCGAACGCCATGCTGAGCCTCATAAAAAAAAACTTATCTTTAGATCAAATGGGCATCAGAACAACCCCGGATCAGTCATGGAAGATCACACAAGTTCTCGAGCAGCAGCATGGATTGTTTTTAAATTCCACACATTGTTAAGTAGGGGCAAAACAATCCTTTTGCACCCATTTTTAGAATTTCTTTTAATTCAATTAAATTGTAACTATCTTCAATTCTAGGTAGTGTTTGGGCATACACCCACGTTTTAGCTCAATTCTATTTAAACAGGCAATGCCTCATTATAAAATGAGGGCCGATTCATTTTTCTTAGATCATTCAATAAAGTTCTGAATTTTTCTTGAGCTCGTGGGTACATCTTGAAGAGAGAGAGAGGAAAGAGAAGGAAAGGGTTGGTACCCTTCAATATGGTAACTTTCTCTCCTCTTATCTTTCTCTCTCCTTCTCGTTTTCTCTCTGCAACCTTCTTTTTCTCATTTTTATCTATTTCTCTCTGTTCTTCTCATCTCTATCTCTCTTTCTCTCTCTTATTCTCATCCCTATCTCTTTTTTTCTCTTCTCTTCTTTTGACACAATCGATGAAGCCTAGCACCGACTGTGTCTTCTCTCTCCTCTTCTTCTGACACAGTCAATGAAGCCTAGTATCGACTACATCTTCCCTCTCCTCTTCTTTTGACACAGTCAATAAATTCTAGCACTGACTACATATTCTCTCTCTTCTTTTGATACAGTTGATGAAGCCTAACACCAACTGCATCTTCTCTCTCTTCCGTCTAACATAGTCGGTGAAGCCTAGCACCGACTGTGTCTTCTCTTTCTTCAGTCTAACACAGTCGATGAAGCCTAGCACCGACTGCATCTTCTCTCTCTTTTGTTTAACACAGTTAGTGAAGCCTAGCACCGACTGCATCTTCTCCCTCTTCAGTCTAAAACAGTCGGTGAAGCCTAGCGTCGACTGCATCTTCTCTCTTCTATCTAACACAGTGAGTGAATCCTAACATCGACTACATCTTCTCTCTCTTTTGTCTAACACAGTCAGTGAAGCCTAATACCAATTATGACTTCTCTCTCTTTAGTCTAACACAGTCGGTGAAGCCTAACACTGACTGCATCTTCTCTCTCTTCTGTCTAACACAATTTGTGAACCTAGCGTTGATTACATCTTCTCTCTCTTATCTGTGTAATACAATCGGAGAAGCCTAGCACCGACTACATCTTTTATCTCTTCTCTGTCTAATACAATCGGTGAAGCCTAGTGTCATCTGCATCCTCTCTCTCTTCTGTGTCCACTATAGTCGGTGAAGCCTAGCGCTGACTGCATCTTTTCTATCTCTTCTCCTTCCAACCGAGCGGGCGATACCCAACACCGACTGCCTCATTTCTCTCCTCACTTCTTAAACACTGTCAACAAGGCCTAGCGCCGATTGTGTCCGTTTCTTTCTTCTTTTTACAACCCAGCCAGCGATGCCTAGCGCCGACTGTGTCTTTCACCCTCTTTTCTTCTTCCTTCTCTCTTCGCTCACACTCTTCTCCTTCTTTCTCTCTTCCTCTCTTTCTTTCTCTTCTCTTTCTTATTCTCTTACTTCTTACTCTCCCTTTCTGACTTTCATTCTTTCTGTTATCCTTTCGTTTGATTAAGAAGGGTTGAGATTAGCCTCTTATGGCAGTCTTATCATCTAGCCGTAATGTTGTTGTGCCAGAATTTCTATGCCCACTTCATTGCCACGACAGGTTAACCATCATGCCTAGCTAGTCAATATCAGTATTGACATCTAGTAGTAATCATGTGAGCTGGTCTGGGTTGCCGAGCTCATTTTATTACCACATCAAGCCAATTATTCACCAGCTTTGTCACTGTGCTGATCTCCTCGCTTAGTCAAAGTCTTCTCTCCCCCATCTTTCTTCTCTTATTCTTCTCTTCGTCATTTGAATACGGATGCTTGTGTATGTTCACCAAAGAGGAAAAGGTGAGGTCTGACCCACCTGTCTTATAACCTTTACCATATGCATGTAATTATAAAAAACAAGAGAATACAAGCCAAGGGAGGCAATTCTGAACTAGTTTTATTACTGGGGGGCTTTCTTCGTGATCTAAGGGCGTCCACATGAGCCAGCTTGAGTAAGTCTCTCTCATCAATTGGTAACACCTGCCCTCGTTCTCAAACAAGGTTCCCGAGAGAGCAATCTCAAAGAGTCCCAAGTCTCCCTGAAACCTGAGACGCGTTCCCTCCGATCCTCAAAAGATCCAGAGGGCTAGATCGAGGCACTTAACTAGTGGGGACTACCTTAAAGGGGGTCGAGGTACGCCAAGGGGGAAAGGGATGGAAATTGTAAAGGCGACACCTCCCGTTTATCAATCCGAGACCAGTAATGACTGCGTCTTCTTGGCCACATATTTGGCCTTATTTTTATGCAAGCTCGTGCTCCTTGGAGGGGCAGATGACATTCGTTTAGGCACTTTATATGTAGCCTGTGACATGGCAAGAGGGCGTGAGTATGCCCTTGCTCAATCTGTTTTGTGCAATATATACCATGGATTAGGGGCCATCTCTCGTGGTAAGGCTTACAAAGGTAAAGATAGAGGGAATGGAATTGTCGGAGGAGAGGCATTTCCTGGGGACTTTAGGACTCCATTCCCCATCAATTATGTATATGGGTGGCTAAGGGCCAATTTCCCTACCACCTATGTCAGGAGCCAGGGCTCGGGAGATAAACTGTGGCCATGCTTGATGAGGATTACTGGCCAAAAATCTATCTTTCATAGCCTAGGGGAAGCTCGGGGCTTATTTGAGAATGACTCCTTGAATATGCTGTGGGTCCCATTTCCGATTGGGAGCTTTACCGACTGTGCCTTTATTGTTGAATTGGGGAAGGAGCTGGATGGTGCTCCTACTAATAATAGGGAGCTCATGTTCATCCTGAGCATTAGAGGGGGAGTTTCCCTCATCGCCTTTCCCATTAGCATGGGCTTGATCAAAGCTACCCCTTCTCCATGCTTTTCGAAAAGTGTGGGGGCAAGGTAAACATGGGGAAGACCGAAGAGCTTGGAACTCTTCGTGAATTCTAGTTGCTAGAACATATACGGATTGCTTGACCCATATGTCTAAAGACGATAGAGGTAAGCAGGTATGTGATACCTCACTTCGGCAGAAGGGTCAGAATGATTGAGGTCTATGCAAATTGATGAAGAATTACTAGTCGGGGATACTTGAATGACGATCACCCCTGAAAAGGAGAGAATGGAAACTGAAGCTAAGAGACTAGACACAGGAGAGTGGTGGATCCTCCTGCTCCTGGTGAGGTCTTTGTTTTGGTGTATCCCTCGAACTAGCAAGCTTTAAGGATTCCCTGAGAGATAGTGGTCGATGACACCTCACCACAATTCCTCGTCATGAAATAGAGAATTGGAAGCATCTGCGATAAGCTTAGTTCTGTATTTGAATGGAGTGAGGGTCGAAAGGCCCCAGGTCATGTGGGGCATCCCATTCAGGACTTGAATGCACTGATCGGGAGTGGTCCTCATAGTGGACTGGTTGGAGGCCTTTCTTAAGGAGGGAGTTCTGAAGAAGCTGCTCCTTCTCCAACAGGGAGAAAGAAAAGGAAACGATCCACCCCTACCGGCACTCATGCACCGGCTCAAGTTGGTGGGCATACCCGAAGACATAGGGGTGCCAAACTTCCTGTGATCTCGGAACCAGAAGGTAGCCATTCCTCCTCTGATCATTTACCAACTCCCCCAGTGTCACCTTCTGCACTTTCTCCAACATCTTCTATCTCTCCGAAATTGTTTTCTTCTTCGTTAGATACTGAAGCAAACGACTCCGATCCTTCTAAGCCCATTATTATTGCTTTTGACCGGGAAATGACTCCAAAACTTAAGGAGGTGCCCTTATTTCCAAGGGTAGTTTCTGAGTCAGATCCAGTTCCTATGGAGACCAGCAAGGCTGAAAGCTCTGAAGTGGCTACTTTAAGAATGTAATTTGATGCTCACGTGGCCTCTATGCTTCCGGAGTTAGTGCCCCGACTAAGGCAGAGATGATGATTCAAGAAGAAGGGCCTACGGTTAGTGATGCTTCTGCGAGTTAAGAGGCTGCTGCCCCCGAGGGCACAGATAGTGAAGATGAAGGGGTTGAGCTTTCTGTGACCGAGGTCCTGGCTGTTGAGGCCATAGGCCAAATGGATGGAACCATGGCTGAGGCTGGATCGGTGCTCGACGAAAGTTAAAGGAAAGAGGCAGCTCCTGAACTTGCCAATGCTGAAGTGGCAGTTCAGGAAGGTGAGAAACAAGGGAAGGAAGCTTCTTTGGAGAATGCTGGGACAGAAGTGGAGGCCCCCATGGGCACAGAAGAAGGAGACGAGGCGGGTTGAAGAATACAGGCAGATCGAGGCCGGGTCTGCCTCTAAGTCTGAGGTGCACGATGCTCAAGAGCTTGTCGTCATTTCAGAAGAGCAGGTAGCTCAGATGGCTATCACTTCAACAAGCCCGGTCCTTAAAGCCAAAATCTCTTCAGCACTAGCAATCACAGCAGCATCATCCAGTCCCATTTTTAGCAAGGTTTCTGGTATGATTGTAGGCACTCTTCGTGTAGGCCGTCAAGGTTTAAGGGAGCTTCCTTTCAATGAGCTGGGACAAGAAGCTTTGGACAAGTTTAAGGAAGTTTCTATCACAACTATTGTGCTTAGGAGTGCGCCAAAGTCCTTTCCCAACCCTAAATGAGCTGGAGAGTTGGCGGTCGGGAATACTGCATCGTGAGGTAGAAATCAGTAGGCTATCCTCATTGGAGGAGTCAATCTGGCATCATCACGAGGAGATAGATTCCTGCACTGAGAAGAAGGCCACCATGACTGGCTGTTAACTGGAACTCAAGAGGGAGGCCCAAGGTTGCTACAAGAGGATGATCAAAGTAAGAGAGGAGATGCGAATAATAAGGCAGGAATTGGCTGAACTTGAGAAGGAGATGATTCAAAGAAGGGCAATGGAGGCCTCCTTGGTTGCAGATTTGTCCGAACTCACTCGCACCATTGAGTGCAAAACTAGGGCAATGGAGGAGGACATTCAAATGGTGGCTGAACTGAAGAAACGTATCCAGGACACAAAGACTTCTCCTGTAACATGTAGAGTTGAGATCAATAAGATAACTAGTCATTTCTGAAAATGTCTTTTCTTTTGCCGTCACTTGTAAGAAGTTTGAACTCCTGAATAAAATGCTTCTTTCTCTTCTACTGGCTGACTTTGCCACATGATTTCATTCTCCTCTTACTCATGTGCTCTCTTTGGGTTTTAAACGCCTCTCGAAATGTATTTTTTTTTAAAAGGGGATAATACCCGAGGCCTTGTTTAATCCCATGACGGGCTGCCATGGCTTGGATAGCTTCGAAACGAGGAGTCATTGCATATTCTCCTCTTAATGTTTGATTGGCCAAAGGATCCTAATTCATTTTCCTCATCATTTGGTGAGCCTGTTCACTATAAATAGTCCAATCAGGAGGGACTTTGACCTCCATTAGTGGTGCATTCACTTCAAACCCATCATAGTTTGGTCTCAGGCACGAACTCCTTGAGATGTTTTGAAGCAATACACATGACCTCCAATCGGCTCTGAAGATTATGAACTTCGCTTGTTAACTCTACTAGGGGATCCTGCACTTGAGGGGAAGAAGACTGCCCTTTCACACACTGCTCTCCTCCCGCTAAACTAGGGAAGTGTAGAACTTGTTGCTGGACACTGGTCCGAGGAGCATCCTCTATGCTTATAGCAACAGGATTTTGAAAAATCTTTCGCAGCGGTTGGCGCTCTACTTTTGCTTTCAAAAGTGCAATGGGGATATGCAAGAATTTTTGTTGGTCTGGCATATAGATGATCTTTGGATATGCGAAATCTATCCCCATGACTTGCTCAATCTCACAAATGACCTCTGTTTCATCTTTTGGTGAAAGTGGCTCAGAACTGGGTGTAGAGGGTGAGATTCCTCTTCAAGTGAAGATGGAGTTTCCTCTTCCATTGAGTCCAAAACTATGGCAATGGAGGAGGACATTCAAATGGTGGCTGAACTAAAGGAACGTATCCAGGACACCGAGACTTCTCCTGTAACATGTGGAGCTGAGATCAATAAGATAACTGGTCATTTCTGAAAATGTCTTTTCTTTTGCCGTCACTTGTAAGAAGTTTGAATTCATGAATAAAACGCTTCTTTCTCTTCTACTGGCTGACTTTGCTACATGATTTCATTCTCCTCTTACTCATGAGCTCTCTTTGGGTTTTAAACGCCCCTCGAAATGTTTTTTTTTTCAAACGGGGATAATACCCTAGGCCTTGTTTAATCCCATGACGGGCTGCCGTGGCTTGGATAGCTTCGAAATGGGGAGTCATTGCATTTTCTCCTCTTAATGTTTGATTGGCCAAAGGATCGTAATTCATTTTCCTCATCATTTGGTGAGCCTGTTCACTATAAATAGTCCAATCAGGAGGGGCTTTGACCTCCATTAGTGGTGCATTCACTTCAAACCCATCATAGTTTTTGGTCTCAGGCACGAACTCCTTGAGATGTTTTGAAGCATTACACATGACCTCCAATCGGCTGAACTTCGCTTCTTAACTCTACTAGGGGATCCTGCTCTTGAGGGGAAGAAGACTACCCTTTCTCACACTGCTCTCCTCCCGCTAAACTAGGGAAGTGTAGAACTTGTTGCTGGTCACTCGTCCGAGGAGCATCCTCGATGCTTATAGCAACAGGATTTTGAAAAATCTTTCACAGCGGTTGGCGCACTAGTTTTGCTTTCAAAAGTGCAATGGGGATATGTAGGAATTTTTGTTGGTCTGGCATATAGATGATCTTTAGAGATGCGAAATCTATCCCCATGA
Source organism: Amborella trichopoda (assembly GCF_054954075.1). Lineage (NCBI taxonomy): Eukaryota > Viridiplantae > Streptophyta > Magnoliopsida > Amborellales > Amborellaceae > Amborella > Amborella trichopoda. The sequence continues at coordinate 22,762,547 of NC_142337.1, read as the reverse complement.
CTTGCTCAATCTCAGAAATGACCTCTGTTTCATCTTTTGGTGAAAGTGGCTCAGAACTGGGTGTAGAGGGTGAGATTCCTCTTCGAGTGAAGACGGAGTTTCCTCTTCCATTGAGTCCAAAACTATGGCAATGGAGGAGGACATTCAAATGGTGGCTGAACTAAAGGAACGTATCCAGGACACCGAGACTTCTCCTTTAACATGTGGAGCTGAGATCAATAAGATAACTGGTCATTTCTGAAAATGTCTTTTCTTTTGCCGTCACTTGTAAGAAGTTTGAATTCATGAATAAAACGCTTCTTTCTCTTCTACTGGCTGACTTTGCCACATGATTTCATTCTCCTCTTACTCATGAGCTCTCTTTGGGTTTTAAACGCCTCTCGAAATGTTTTTTTTTTCAAAAGGGGATAATACCCTAGGCCTTGTTTAATCCCATGACGGGCTGCCGTGGCTTGGATAGCTTCGAAATGGGGAGTCATTGCATTTTCTTCTCTTAATGTTTGATTGGCCAAAGGATCGTAATTCATTTTCCTCATCATTTGGTGAGCCTGTTCACTATAAATAGTCCAATCAAGAGGGGCTTTGACCTCCATTAGTCGTGCATTCACTTCAAACCCATCATAGTTTTTGGTCTCAGGCACGAACTCCCTGAGATGTTTTGAAGCAATACACATGACCTCGAATCGGCTCTGAAGATTATGAACTTCGCTTCTTAACTCTACTATGGGATCCTGCTCTTAAGGGGAAGAAGACTGCCCTTTCACACATTGCTCTCCTCCCGCTAAACTAGGGAAGTGTAGAACTTGTTGCTGGTCACTGGTCCGAGGAGCATCCTCTTTGCTTATAGCAACAGGATTTTGAAAAATCTTTCACAGCGGTTGGCGCGCTACTTTTGCTTTCAAAAGTGCAATGGGGATATGCAAGAATTTTTGTTGGTCTGGCATATAGATGATCTTTGGAGATGCGAAATCTATCCCCATGACTTTCTCAATCTCAGGAATGACCTCTATTTCATCTTTTGGTGAAAGTGGCTCAAAACTGGGTGTAGAGGGTGAGATTCCTCTTCGAGTGAAGACGGAGTTTCTTCAGGGACGGTAGTTGAGATACTAGAATGAATGGGGGTTAAAGGGAGAACTCTACCTTGCCTTTCTTTCTCTTTGAACATGTTTACTAATGTTCTCCCCGCATCCTCAACGTCTTTGTGAGGTGAAGATGTTATCTTGATTGTAGACTTGTGATCCCCTTCATTCATCTTCTGAGGCGACACCAGATTTGTGAAGTAATACTTAACATCAGCATAGTGAGTTTCGGCTATAGGAAATGGTCTTTTATCAGCATAGACTGTATGCTCTCTCCTATCTCGACGATACTTGAAGCATTAGTGCAATGTCAATGGATCCACTCCCTGGTCACGGAGCCATGGCCAACCAAGGAGAATGTTGTAAGAAGTGTCGGTGTCAATTACATGAAACTAAGCGTAATCGTTTAGCTTGTCGATCTTAAAATGAATTCGAACTGTGCCAGCTGGCTTTTCTCCTGACTGTTTGAACCCTTGAACTGTGACATGGGTCGGAGTAAGATCTTCCGTCCTAACTCCAATCGAGTAAAAATCCTCCTTGGAATAAGGTTGACTACCGACCCTCCATCCAACATGATTCGGTTGATGGGGCAGGCATTTTATTCACCTGTCACAAAGAGAGGGTGATTATGAAAACTTTCTACCAATTGTAGTTCGTCCTCTGAAAAGTTGATTAGCGGACATCGTCCTAAAATCGTCGGGTCCACCTCAATGGGTTCTACCGTGGTCTCATACACCTCTGAGTTAGAGAGAGCCTGAACCAAAGTCATCCGGTAATCCTTTCAGAGCATGAGGGCATCGTAAATGCTGAGAAGGGCTGGAAGCTTCCTTAGATGTCCTATCACATCATATTTCACCTTTTCTTGGTCAACGCTTTGTGCTCTTAGCCCTACCATGGGTTTGAGTGGTATGCTGGGTTGAGGAGTAAGTTTGGGTGGAAGAGGTTCATTTGGACCTGCTGGCTAACTTAATTGCTTAGTGGGCTTAGTTTGAGTGATGGAAGTTTGAGGTTTTAGAAGCAATTGTGTCAGAGGTGTCCCACGGAATTGGAGAATAGGTGGGTTGTTTGGAGTATTTGGCTTAAGAAGGTTCCAGGGAGCTGTAGGATAGGTAAAATGGTATTTAGATTAGGGAGAAGGGGTGTACTAAGAAACTTAAAAGTGCTTGACTTCTGTGGTGGAGGTTGTAACGTCTGCCCCGACTTGAGGCTCATTTGCCTCGTGCTGGGTGATGCTCCTAGGATTTGTAACATATGATAAGCCTCTTGAGAATGGAAGCTCTACCCACTTGATTCTCTCAATCTCTACTTGAAGTTGAGCTCAGGGGTTTGCGGTGGTTTCTTGGCTTTGACTTTTTGTGCTTCTTTGAAGAAGGTGGCTCTGCTTTGGCTTTAATTGTCAGGTCATCAGCAACTGTTAGGAATTCAGTAGCCCGAGCTTGTGTCTTTTTCAACCGCTTCCGTTGCGTCCTTCTTATGTTGATTCCTTCAAATTTCTTTCGAGAGCCTCAAAGTCTGGACATTTCAAGGATGTACTTACATGAGGCATTGGCGAAGAAGGACTAGAAGTAGAAGAAAAAGAAGGAGAAGGGTCAGAAGGTGGGGAACTTTTAAGGTCATTCCCCGCATCAGACCGATCTGGGTAGCTTTTTACGTCATCACCAGGGTTAGATTTGTGCAGAGAATCTTTTAGGTCTTTCCCTTGATTAGACCATTGGGGAGTGTTTTTAACGTCGTCACCCTCATTGGACGTGCTCTGAGGAGAAGATGACTCGGGGATGTCTTCTTGATGGGATGAGGAAGGAAGGAGGATCGTGCCAAGGATGAAATCCATTAAGGTTGGCAGTAGGGCGAAGGGGCTTAAGAAATTCCTGCTCTATTGGAGGTTGTGCCGTCTTGTTTCTCTCGCGAGCGGCCCTTGATGCCCGTCTCCTTCTGGTTTTCTGTGGTTGTGCTTGATTCGTCTCGCTAGGTTGGGCTTGATTCCTTGAAGGACTTGAGTTTACTTCACCCATGATGGACTATCCATGGCTGCGAAGCCGAGGGTTCAGCAGGCTCTGAATCATTATTACGCGAGTCTTGTGCTGAGAGGCCCTCTTGCGCCAGTGGAATAGTGACTTGGGGAGCACTTACTGGGATTTCGTAAGACTCTTGACATTCCCATATTTTCTTTGCGAATATATTATGTAAATTGGTGCATTCGTACAGGTAGTGGCCCCATATCTGGTGATATGGCACCAACGGTCTTTAGTTTCCTGGGCAAGGCGTTCGGGCGGGCTGCCTTGCTGGCTTTGGTGTGATCAAGCCTTCTTGAAGCATTATAACATAAAAGGCGTGAAGAATACCAAGGTCTTCGTCTTCTTCTTGGAAGGTTATTGCGTGGGAAGCTTCTGCTGCCCCGACTGCCTTCTTTAAATCCTCAAGCTTTATCTGACCTTTTTGAATCAAGGCATCAATGATATCCTTTAGCGTGAAGCAATCATTTGTGGGGTGATTGATCCTTCGAAGGTAAGCACAGTAATTCGCCTAAGTATCGAGCCCAGCTTTGCTCAGGGAGCTTGGCCTCTAGAAGCTCGATCATGTTATGTTTCAATAATAATTGGAATAGTGCAAGGACCCATTCCTTCTCAATAGGGTAGACTTTATTTCTATGCCTGGCCAAATAGTCATCCTGATTGAAATTCGCAAGTGGGGGTACTTGGTTGTACGTCTGTTGTTACTTGCCTACCTGAGGTGTTGTCTTTGTTGTGCTCACCCCATTGGAGAGGTCCAAAGTTTGGGAGGGAGCCTTCTTTGGGTCACTACCCCTGACAACTGCACTGATTACTCTTTTTTGTTGGCTGCCTCGAGTGTTAGTTTGAGAGCTACCATTGCCCCAGTTGTTCTTTGAGCTTACAGACGGTTGTCGTGACCCGCCGTGGTGGCATGCTAGGCTTTTTATGCTGACCGATTTGGGGATCAGTTCTAACATGGAAATAGGATTGGAGGCCTCAACATGTAGGGCGATTTCAGGTTGGATGTTCCGCACACAAGTTTGAACTGCTTCCTTCTTAAGCATGGGATTGGGATCGCAAGCGGCCAAATTTCTCCATCTTGATATGAACTCGTCCACAGGCACATCGGGGTCTTGAGTCAGCGTGAGAATCTCGATGGTTTGAACCTCTCTCTCGACAACATAAAAATTTTGTTGGATCAGCTTCTCCATTTCCTCCCAACTGTGCACTGAGTTTGGGGGAAGTCGAGCATACCACTGAAAAGCCGATCTGTCAAGGGTTTCAACAAACTGATGGAGGTGGAGTCTCCCATCAGCCGTTGTTTCTCAACACGCTACATGAAAGTGGCCGATACGCTGGTTTGGGGACGTGGTTCCATTGAATAGGGGAAACTTCCCTTTCTTGTAATCTGAGGGAAGTGACACCTAGCCAATGTATGAAGGGTATGGCCTTTGTATCCTCGAAATTTGTCTCTTCTTTAAGCTATGGGTAACCATAGCATCGATGTCTGCTTGTAAGATAGGGTGAGCAACTGTCACGACCCCGCCCCCGACTATCGTACCTTACACGGCAACAGACGATCGAGCACGAATCCGTGATCTAATGTAATGTTTGTCACTCAGAATATAGTAGACTTAACACTTTTATTATCGGTGATGAGACAAACCAAAAAAAAGAACTCAACTAGTAGAAAACATAAAGAAATCCCAAATATCAAGAAACTATTACATTAAATGCTTCCCAAAATATTACATTCAGTTTGGGGCATTAAGGCCCAATATTACGCATCAACAACACAACAATGAACAAAACCTTGGGCCAAACCGCCCAGACATAAACAAAGTCTAAACACCTTCTTCGAGAACTCCCACTCTGGCATTCCATAGCAAAATTCGAGCCCCAAGCCTTGACTCTGTCACTATCAAACTACAAGGAGTAGAGAAAAATAACGGGATGAGCTATAAAGTCCAATAAGCAATTCTAGTGTTTTGCATCTATGGTGATTATTTCCATGTGTGATAACAGTTCAGTTCATCAATATACAGTCATAGTTTGGCATATATGAATATCAGATCAAGGTGGCGAATAACAACATTCTTCCAAGCAACAGTCACCATCGAATTAGTATTATCATGAACATTCTATCAGGGAAACCATTAATCATTCAATCATTCCAATTCCAACATACCATACACAGAGATTCAATTATTAACCACGCACTCTCAAGATCACCTATTCCCGTAGTAGAGGCCTTATCCATTAGGCTAAGCCAATCCCATTTCTTAAGGCCTCTACCATCACACAGGAGGGAGAGTAATGACAAGTGGGGTAGTCCACTTCGTAATACCCTCAACACACGCACACAGCCCCCAATGCGCATTGGGGGTCCAACAGGCTGTCACCTTGCAAGGCCTCCAATCAGATCTCATTTCTTATCACATAAATCTTGGGGAGCGATTTTTTTTCCCCCGTAACCAGTTCCTGTCACTGTGTAGGCCAAGTATGCCAGCATCACATTCCTTTCTACCGATGATTGTCCCATCGCGTAGCATGCCATATCACAACAATACCCACTACTGGTGAGTGTTCCACTGCGTAGTGGCCAATATTCTCATCAATGTTTTAGTTAACCTAGCTATCACAACCAATGGGCTTGGGTCCCACCAGTAGCAGCCAATGTTCTCATCAAGTCCAGTAACCACCACCAAAGGGCTCGAGTCCCAATGCGTTGCGATTAACCATCTCATCCATATAGCAATGTAACATCCACTAACATTGAGCTCGAGTCCCAGTAGCAGTTTCCACTACTGGTTAGTGTCCCTCTACGTAGTGGTCAACATGAAAATAAACAATAACCATTCATCACAGTGTCATAATAATGTCCACTACCAGTGAGTGGCCAATATCAAAATAAACAGTGGCCATTCATTACAGTATGCCTCGTGCAGATGCATTATTTTTCATCATAGCGTTAGAACATTTGCAAGAGACATTTATTGCATAAGATTTCACAAGGCATTCACACATAGACCTTCACAGTGGCATGTGGTACTCATTATGAAATTATTTCATCACTAAACCACTTGTGGCCCCTTTCCACACATAAGGCATTCATTTGACATGGTTCACATAATTTTACGGCATTTGCCTGAAATTCATCATATGGAATCATTCCAAAATCTTCATGGAATTCACATTAAATTTGTCATTAACATTCACGTTTACCAAATATCAAAACAATTTAGTGTCACATGGATATACATTTGGTGCAGTGACTAGTAACGTGACATGCGTCTCTTTACGAGGGCGTAGCTCTCGATTTAAGGGAAGTTTCAATATGGCTTCAACATGAAACCTGGAGCTTGCACATAAATCTTACAAAGACATAAATTTGAAAGAGTTTGGGCGTCGTTTAATCGGTTGACAGCCCAGTACAAAGTGAATCTTAGTTGCTGGAAATTTTCCTGCAACAGTGCGCGGTGACGTCTTTGCACATTTCGGATCACAGTTTCAAATCCGTGAGAAATTTTAAAAATCTCAAACCTTGCAAATTTGAGTACATTTACAAACCTCTCCAATGGTTGAGATTTTAGGGTTTTTGGACACCACTTCCTGGGTCAAAACATTGCTTGAAGAGGGCCACAGTAGCTGGAATTAGCAGCAACTGTGGGTAGTGTCGTGTCTCAATATTTTAGGCCATATCTCTTTCATTAATGCACAATTTTATCATGTCATGAAAAGTGAACTTAGAGTAAATATACATGTCTTTTATTTGGGACCGACTTGCTCCCATTTGGACACCATTTGGCCCATGATCATTTTACTGCCAAAAAAAGCAAAAACTTTTGCGATTTTTGTCATGCTTTTAAAGGACATTTAATATCTCATGGTCAATGTGCATTTTGGGCATGAAACCATATTCGTGCCTACAAGTCTCACAATGAGCATTCCATGAGTTTCATGGGTAAAAATTTCATACATACATATTAAACATGGTCATGTAATTTAGGAGCACACTCTCAAATTTCCAACCTTGTGCCAACCCATTCATACTTCACATGTTTCATTCTATCATCCAACCCATTTTCATCATGTTTTCAACAGTCATGGGTGCATAAAAGCTAGACCCACTTACCTTAATTCTCACGGTGCCTCAGCTCCTAGCTCACAGCCTTCATGGGCTCTCCGTAGATCCACCAGTGGGATTTCGTCAAAGGGCGACAGTGAGTTCCTTAGGGAAAGAGAGAGTGTGAATTGAGGAAATCTTGTTTGTCCATTGGCTTAAGTACTCATGGTTGGTGGGATTCACTATGGCTGACGTAACCACTCATGCCTCATACACGTACGGGGCGGCGCTGTCAGGTGACAGCTGTGTGGTTGACCAAAACAAGCACCGGTGCTGCTTCCTCCTTCGCTCACCTGACGCTGGCACTGCTTCTCCCTTCTCTCAACTGGTGCTAGCACTACTTCTCCCTTTTCTCAACCGGCACTGACGCTGCGTCCTCCTTATCTCATCCAACACTAGCGTTGCTTCTCACTTTTCTCAACCGATGTTGCGCCTTCTTCACTCACCCAGCGTTGTGCCTTTCTTCACTCACCCAGTGTTGTCCCTTTCTGTGGAAAAATCGCGGTCCTTATATCATCCCCCCCCTTAAAAAGGATTTTGTCCTCAAAATCATATTAAATTTAATTAAACAGGTGGGGGTATTTCTCTCTAATTTCATCTTCTCGTTCCCATGTCGATATTTCCTTTGAGTGATACTGCCATTGCACTCGAACCAGGGGTATCTCTTTATTGCGCAATACTTGTATTCTCCTGTCTAATATCCAGTTGGTTGTTCAATATAATTCAAATCTTCCCATAGTAGGATTGGTTTGTACTCCAAGAAATGGAACGGGTCAGGTAGGTATTTCCTTAGCAGTGATATATGGAAGACATTATAGACGTTGGCCAGTTCATGTGGCAGAGCAAGTCGGTAAGCTGTGCTTCCAATTCTTTCCAGGACTTTAAAAGGCCCAATGAATCATGGGCTCAATTTCCCCTTTTTACTAAATCTCGTAACACCCTTGGTTGGTGATACTTTCAAGAAGACTCGATCAGGCACTTCAAACTCGAGGTTTCTCTGACGATTATCGGCATAACTCTTTTGCCGACTTTGGGCTGTCTTGAGCCACTTTCTAATTAAGGTATTCTTCTCATAAGTCATCTGAACCACTTCGGGCTCTAATAATCTTCTTTCGCCCACCTCGTCCCAACAGATGGGCGGCCTACACTTTCTCCCATACAGTGCCTCATAGGGTGCCATCTGAATACTGGCTTGGAAACTGTTGTTGTAGGTAATTTCTATCAGAGGTATAAGGTCTTCCCAGCTTCCCTTAAATTCAGTGACACATGCCCTTAATATGTCCTCCATGGTCTGGATGGTTCTCTATGATTCTTCATCTGGTTGGGGATGAAAGGCGGTGCTAAATGTAAGTATGGTTTCCTAAGGCCAACTACAGACTTGCCCAAAATATGGAGGTGAATCTAGTGTCCCTATCTGACACAATGGTGATGGGCACTCCATGCAATCTCACAATTTCTCTGATGTACAATTGGGCTAGCTTGTCCAGGGTGTAGGTCTTGTGAACCACCATGACCTAGATACTATGATGCCCTGCACTTGATCTTGGTAATCCAGAAATAAAGACCATCGTGATGTGTTTCCATTTCCATTCTGGTATGGGCAGGGGCCATAGCAGTCCAGCAGGTTTCTGATGCTCTACCTTCACCTGCTGACATGTCAAATACTTAGCGACAAACTGTACCACATCTCGCTTCATGTTGTTCCACCATAAGGTCTTTGTCGAATCCTGCTACATCTTTGTACTCCCTAAGTGTACCGAGTAGCGGGAGTGGTGTGCTTCCTCTAGGACAGCCCTTTTTATCTTCTTGTCATTAAGAACACACACTCGGCCTCTAAACCTTAACAAATCATCGCTCCTCATAAAGAAATCTTCTTTTCCTTCCATTTTCATTTCTTCAAGGATTTTTATCATCAAGGGATTTGTTGAAGGAGTTGGGGTTCCATCCTTAAACATGACAGCATTCCTTCCCCCTCGCCACGGGGCTGAGATGGGTGCCACTCTACCACATCTTCTAACAGCTTCATTTCTCGAACCATCAAATATGCCACGAAGACCACAGCTTTTCGACTTAAGGTGTCGGCTACTACATTAGTCTTGCCCGGTTGGTGATCAATTGTGCAGTCATAATCATTCAAGAAGGCCATCCATCTTCTTTGCCTCATGTTCTGCCTTTTCTGGGAAAAGAGGTACTTGAGGCTCTTGTGGTCCGTGAACACCTTAAACTGGGCCCCATAGAGATAGTGCCTCCAGATTTTTAACGCGAACACTATTGCCTCGAGTTTCAAGTCGTCAGTGGAATAGTTCTGCTCATGCAGCTTTACCTGCCTTGAGGCATAAGCAATAACTATACCTCTCTGCATAAGTACTCATCCGAGCCCTTTATGGGATGCATCGGTGTAAACCACAAAGTCATCATTCCCCTCTGCCAAGGCCAGTATTGGGGCTGTGACTTGTCTCTTCTTAAATTCCTAGAAACTCCACTCACACTCCTATGGCCATATAAATTTTGCATTCTTCTAGGTCGGTCGAGTCAAGGGAAGCGTTATCTTTGAGAATCCTTCTATAAAGCCCCTATAGTACCCTGACAGTCCCATGAAGCTACCGACCTCGGTCACATTTGTTGGCCTTTCCCACTTAAGTACGGCTTCGATCTTAGAGGAGTTGTCTGTGATCCCATCCTTAGAAATAATGTGCCCAAGGAAGGCTACACTAGAGAGCCAAAACTCTCTCTTGCTCAACTTAGCATAGAATCTTTCTTACTTTAATGTTTGCAAGACCATTCTTAGATGTTGTTCATGCAATTCCCATCTCTTAGAATATACCAAGATATCATCGATGAAAACTGTTACAAAGTCATATAGGAAGGGTTTGAACACCCTATTCATCAAATCCATGAACACAATGGGGACATTGGTTAATCCGAATGGCATCTCATAGTGACTGTATTGAGTTCTGAAGGCGGTCTTTGCAATGTTTCCTCCTTGACCCACAATTGATGATAACCCGATCTAAGGTCAATCGTCGAAAACACTTGAGCTCCTTGGAGTTGGTGAAAGAGGTCGTCAATCCTAGGCAGAGGGTACTTATCTTTCACCGTCACTTGGTTCAACTGCCTATAGTCAATAAATAATCTTGAGGATCCATCATTTTTCTTCACAAGCAAGACTGGTGCACCCCAAGGCGAGACACTAGGTCGGACGAATCCTTTATCCAATAATTCCTGCAACTGTTTTTTTAACTTTTTCAGTTCTGCTGGAGCCATTCTCTATGGGGCTTTAGAAATGGGCGCAATTTCAGGTACTACTTCTATCTCAAATTCGATTTCCCTTTCTGGGGGTAGAGATGGAAACTCCTCTAGAAATACCTCAGGTTATTCTTTTACTACTGGTATCCCTTCTAACTGAGTCTGAACATCTTGATTCTCCACCACATAATTAGGTATCCTTCACACTTTTTAGCCACAAGGAGAGAGGCCCAGAAGGTAGAGATGATGTGTAGTGGGGAATTGTGCCTAATGCCCTTGAAGTGTATCAGGACATTTAAGGGTTACCGTCTTTTCATGGAAATCGATGGTGGCATGGTGTATAAACAACCAATCCATGCGTAGAATTACATCAAATTCTTGAATATCTAGAAGGATTAAATCCACAGGTAGGTCTCACCCATCAATCATTAGCTTACACTATCTACATATTCTATCAGTCTCTATAGAGCCTCCCACAAGAGTGCATACTATTAAAGTATAATTGAGACATGCAGGTGCGACATTCATTTAATGGGTAAAACGGGGTGCAACAAATGAATTAGAGGATCCAGGGTCAATTATGACATTAGCATTACTATCACAAATTGAGAGCATACCTCTAATCACTGAGGTGGATGCCTTAGCCTCTTATTCATTGAGTGCGAACACTTGTCCTTGGGTGGCGATCTTCGGACTTCATCATCTGGCAGTCCTTCTCCCAGTGGCCAGGCTTACCGCATTTCAGATATACATTCTTCTTCCGATAGCATTCTGCAGTAATGTGGTTGCTTCTCCCACAATAAGTACAAATCGGGCGTCGATCATTATCCATATTGCCCGGAAGACTCTTCGGGATCTTTGGGTTAAGTGGGTACGGTCTCCCTCTGGCGTTTATCCTAGAAGATTGCCAGGCTTTCTTCCCAAACTTTCCTGACGGCACAACGTCCCTTTTTCCTTCCTCCCTTAACCTGCGATCCTCGCAATCTTTTTCCATCTTCAGAACATGGTATACCATAGGGGTGTAAGATTTTATATTGGCCGACATCACCCTACTCCTGATATCTGGTCGTAAACCCCCTTTCAAATTTAGCCGGCTTTTGTGCCTTGATATTTATGATGTGGGGCGTATACCTAGAAAGCTCTGTAAATTAGGCGACATATTGTTCATCAGTCATACCCCCCTTACTGGAGTTCAATGAATTCTACTTCCTTCCTTTCCTTGACTGAATCAAGGAAGTACTTCTCATCTAAAGCCACCAAGAAGTTTTCGAGGTGATCACGGTCCCTGTCTCCCTCCAAGTGTTCTTCACCGAGTCCCACCAGTATTATGCTTCCCCTTCCAGCATAAAGGCTCCTAGCCTAACGTTTTTCTCACTTGAGCATTGCAACACCTTTAAGATCTTCTCTATTTGCTTTTTCCACCTCTTTGCGTTTTCCACTCCTCCATGCCTGAAAAAGGTTGGGGGTGTCATTCTCTTAAACCTCTCCATGAGGTTATTGTCATTCTACTCGAACGTAGGAGTAGACTAGGTTGGCATAAATTCCTTCATCATTTGGGTCATAAGCCCCAGAGTTTTATAAAACTCACCGAGTGCCCTAGTATTGTCATCATTAGAACTCGTGCTGTGGGTACGGCCTCTCGTCATCTTTTAACCTAGTCACAAGAACACTCAATAACTTATCCACCCAAAAATAAATCAACGGACTATCCTAACTCCCTAGGCCAAGAATCCTATCCTGGCTGCTCTGATACCATATCTGTCACGACCCCGTCCGCGACTATCCTACCTTACGAGACAACGGACGATCGAGCACGGGTCCGTGATCTAATGTAACAGTTGTCACTCAGGAGGGAGTAGACTTGATTTATTATAGGTGATAAAGAAAACCAAAGAAAATATCTAAAGCATTAGCTCAACTAGCAGAAAACATAAAGAAATCCTAAATGCCAAAAATCTATTACATTAAATCCTTCCCAAAATATTTCATTCTGTTCGGGGCATTAAGGCCCAATATTACACATCAACAATACAACAATGAACAAAACCTTGGGCCAAACAGCTCAGACATAAACAAGTCTAAACACCTTCTTCGAGAAGTCCCACTCTGGCCTTCCACAGCAAAATTCGAGCCCCAAGCCTTGACCCTGCCACTACCAATCTACAAGGAGAGGAGAAAAATAATGGGATGAGCTATAAAGCTCAGTAAGCAAGTCCAGTGTTATGCATCTATCGTGATTCTGTCCATGTGTGATAACAGTTCAGTTCATCAATATACAATCACAGTTTGGCATATATGAATATCAGATCAAGGCAACGAGTAAGAACATTCTTCCAAGCAACAATCACCATCGAATTAATATGATCATAAAAATTCTATCAGTGAAATCATTAATCATTCAATCACTCCAAGTTCAACATTCCATACACAGAAATTCAATTATTAAACACGCACTCCCTAGATCATCTACTCCCATAGTAGAGGCCTTATCTATTAGGCTAAGCCAACTCCATGCTTAAGGCCTCTACCATCACACAGAAGGGAGAGTAATGACAAGTGGGGTAGTCTTCGTTCTAATACCCTCAACCTACGCACACAATCCCCAGTGCGCATTGGGGGTCCGAGAGACCGTCACCTTGCAAGGCATCCAATCATATCTCAAATCTTGTCACATAAATCTTAGGGAGCAACCCTTTTTTTTTTCCCCCTAACTCGTTCCTATCATTGTGCAGGCCAGGGAGTATGCCGGCATCACATTCCTTACTACCGATGAGTGTCCCATCGTGTAGCAGGCGATATCACAACAATACCCACTACAGGTGAGTGTCCCACCACGTCGTGACCAATATTCTCATCAATGTTTTGGTGAACCAAGCTCTCGCTACCGATGGGCTCAAGTCCCACCTCGTAGCAGCCAATGTTCTCATCAAGTCCAATATCCAGCACAAAAGAGCTCGAGTCCCAATGCGTAGCAGTCAACCATCTCATCCATATAGCAATGTAACATCCACTACCATTGAGCTCGAGTCCCAGTGCGTAGCAAGCATTATCATAGCAGTGTCCACTACCGGTGAGTGTCCCACCGCATAGTGGTCAACTTGAAAATAAATAGTAACCATTCATGACAGTGCCATAATAATGTCCACTACCGGTGAGTGTCCCACCGTGTAGTGGCCAATATCTAAATAAACAATGGTCATTCATCACAGTATGTCTCATGCAGATGTTTCATTTTTCATCATAGTGCATAACATTTACCAGAGACATTTTTTAAGCTATCACAAGGCATTCACACATAGACCTTAATAGTGGCATGTGGTACTCATTATGAACTTATTTCATCACTAAAGCACTTGTGGACCCTTTCCACACATAAAGCATTCATTTGACATGGTTCACATATTTTTAAGGCATTTCCGTGAATTCATAATGTGGCATTGTTCCCATATCTTCATCGCATTCACATGAAATTTGTCATATAGCATTCACTTTTACCATATATCAAAGCAATTTAGTGTCGCATTGATATACAATTGGTGCAGTGACAAGTAGCAGTGACATGCTTCTCTTTACGATGGCTTAGCTCTCGATTTAGGGGGAGTTTCAGAATGCCTTCAACATAAAACCTGGAGCTTACAATGATATAAATTTGAAAGAGGTTGGGCGTGGGTCGACAGCCTAGTACAAAGTGAACCTTAGTTGCTGGAAATTTTCCTGCAATAGTGCGTGGTGATGTCTTTGCGCATTTCGGATCACAATTCAAAATCCGTGAGAAATTTCAAAATTCGCAAAGCATGCAACTTTGAGTAAATTCACAAACCTCTCCAATGGTTGAGATTTTAAGGTTTTCGGAAACCGTTTGCAGGGTCAAAACATTGCTCGAAGAGGGCCACAGTTGCTGGAATTAGCAGCGATTGTGGGTAGTTTCGTGTCTCAATATCTTAAGCCATATCTCTATCATTAATGCACAATTGTATCAAGTCACAAAAAGTGAACTTAGAGTAAATATACATGTCTTCTATTTGGGACCGATTTGGTCCCATTTGGACACCATTTGGCCCCATTTGGACACCATTTGGCCCATGATCATTTTAATGCCAAAAATAGTAAACAATTTGGCGATTTTTTTCATGCTTTTAAAGGACACTTAATATCTCATGGTCAAGGTGCATTTTGGGCATGAAACCTTATTCATGTCAACAAGTCTCACTATGAGCATTCCATGAGTTTCCATGGATAACAATATCGTACATACATGTTAACATGGTCATGGAATTTAGAAGCACACTCTCAAATTTCCAATCTTGTGCCAACCCATTCATACTCATATGTTTGATTCTATCATCCAACCAATTTTCATCATGTTTTCAACAGTCATGGGTGCATATAAGCTACACCCACTTACCTTAATTCTCACGGTGCCTTAGCTCCTAACTTGCAGCTTTCACAGGCTATCCTTGGATCCACCAGTGAGCTTTCTTCAAAGGGCGGCACTAAACTCCTTAAGGGAAAGAGAGAGTGTGAAATGAGGAAATCTTGTTTATCAAAGGGCGTAAGTACTCATGGTTAATTGGACTCATTATGGCTGAGGTAACCACTCATGGCTCTGATACATACGGGGCGACGCTGTCAGGTGACAGCTATGTGGTTAATAAAAACACACACTAGTGCTGCTTCCTCCTTTGCTCACCCGGTGCTGGCGCTGCTTCTCCCTTCTCTCAATAGGCGCTGGCGCTGCTTCTCTCTTTTCTCAATTGTGGTTGGTGCTGCTTCTCCTTTTTCTCAACCGGAGCTGGCTCTAGATCTTCCTTCTCTTAATCGGCACTGGCGCTGCTTCTCCCTTTTCTCAACTAGTGTTGTGTGTTCTTCGCTCACCCAGTGCTACGCCTTTCTTCACTCACCCGGCGTTGTGCCTTTCTGAGGAAAAATCGTGGTCCCTACCGGGATAGACTTGTCCTATGAGTCAGAGGGAACGGAATGCCTTGGAGGTGCACTATCTGAGTGGTGGGAATTGACCTCATGGTTAGGTGATTGTCGTGCGGCATCTATATGATCTATCTTCTCCATCGTTGCGCGCACCATATCTTTGAACTTGTTCATGCGGTCTTCATATGAGTCAGGTTCATTTATGACCATTTTTTTTATTGTTTCTCCAAGGCGATCAGCCTTAGTTGCAGTTGAGGGATTGCGAACTTATTGGGTCGCACGCAAAAAAACGGTCAGCAGGGGGTCTGCATGGCCTAACTGGACTCGATTTTTGTATACCAATCACGTGAGGACTGGTTCTCGACGGTCTTGAGACCGTGGTTGCTGATTTGCTGGGTTGTCTTCTACGACACAAACCATAGTGTATCATGGACTTCTTCTTTAGGCTTCGTCATCTGAAGAGGATAGAAGGGATCAAGCGAAGAGCGTCATCAGAGCTGGTTGCCTCAACTGCCTTGGTCACTTCCTTGGTCAAAAGTCGCAGACCCCTATCGCATTTAGCTTTGAGGTTTTGATCAACCTCCCGCCAAAACTGTGATCAGAACTGTGGCTGGTCTTCTCTTCATGGACAAGAGAGAGCTATCTCTATCAGGTGCGGCAAAGGATGAGGGCTAGAGACTAGAGTTAACCTGGGCTAGGGAAGAAGCAGGACTCGATCTTTGATCAGGTCTTTGCCACGAGCTCTCTTGTGGGCTCCAGAGACACAACCGAAATGACGGGTTTGGTTTAGGATGGTACTCTTAGGGAAGGTCTTCGAGTACCAAGGATGGAGGTGCTTGCTCAAAAAAGGAGAAGTAGGCAAGAGCAGGGTTGACTTGTGAGGATGCCTGAGTCGAGGGCGAGGGGTTGTCTGTAACAGCGATGCATGTGTGCCCCTTGAAGAAGGATCAAGGGGGACGTGAGGGTTATCTTAGGCTCGAGCCTGTGATCTTGCCATAGGAGGCCGAGAACTATGAGCAAGTTTCTGTAAGAGAATAGGTGGAGGCTTACCCTTTATAGGGTGCGCATGTGTGTGCTGAGTAAGAGGACAAGAAGGTTGTCTTCCGTGTACTCGGGTTAGCGCAATGACAGCGTTGCCCCGAGCAGTGGGATGCATATGAACAACGTATGCAAGACTCGGCCTTAGGAGGTTTGATCCTAGATGCTGACTCGAGGTAATATAAAGTTTGCCCCGAGGTGTGGCGTTCGTGAGGTGGCGGTCGTAGGGTCTCCTCCTTGATAGGTCAAGCCTCTAGGGATATAGACTCGTGGTGGTGCAGGAATGTGGGGGTTATCCTTGCGGTGACCCACATAAGCAATGACAACTTGCTTGCCTTTTGCAGAGAGGGACTGGGCAACCTTCTGACGTACCACGGCAATAAGACCGACAAGTGACTTACCGGTGGCAAGGGGCATGCTGTTTACGGTAACAGATATGCTGCCCATGCAAGGGCCTTGGCAGAAGTTCCACCATAGCTAAGAGATGGGGAGTGAGGGGCCTTAAAGTCCCTCAAACCAATCTAGGTGAAGACCTGGGAGCTAGACCCGGGGCCTTTTCTCAAAACAAGGGTTGGGAACGGAGTTGGAGGAACTTGTTCCCTGGTGACACTCGCAAATGCGGGGATAAGAAAATCCCTGATCCAAATGAATGGGTTACAAATCTTAGAAACCATAATGGATGTGTGAAAATAGAAAAACAGAAAGGAGAAACTAGCCAAACAAGTACGATCTGACTAAGGGGTAGTAAGTCCTTAGTGGAGTCGCCAAGCTGGTTAGGTGCGTCTCGGGTTTCAGGGGAACCCGAGA
The DNA here is from genome assembly GCF_054954075.1 of Amborella trichopoda. Lineage (NCBI taxonomy): Eukaryota > Viridiplantae > Streptophyta > Magnoliopsida > Amborellales > Amborellaceae > Amborella > Amborella trichopoda. The sequence continues at coordinate 22,745,334 of NC_142337.1, read as the reverse complement.
CTTTGAGATCTCAGGAGCCTTGCTCAAGAGCAAGAGTAAGTCGACTAACCGATGAGAGAGGAATTTAAGGTGGGTTCAGGACTTACTTGGGCTGGCTCGTGTGGGCGCCCTCTTAGATCACGAAGAAAGTCCCCCCAGTCGTAAAATTGGTTCTCAATCGCCTCCCTTGGCCTGTTCTCATATTTCTGCAATCACACACATATCGCAAATGTTATAAGACAAGTGGGTTGAGGGTCCCCACCTTGCATTTGGGGAATGTACACGGGCATGCACATTCAAAAAGAGGAAAAGAAGAATGAGAGAAGAAAGATTGGGGTTAAATGAATTTGACCAAATGGTGAGGCTGACACAGTGACTAAACTAGTAGGCAATTCACCCGATGTGGCAGTAAAATGGGCTCAATAACTCAGATCGACTCGACATAATTACTACTAGATGACAGTATCAATACCGACTAGCTAAACACAATGGCTAGTCTGCCGTGACTATAAAGCGGGTGTAGCAACTCTGATCGGCACAACGACATTAAGGCTAGACGACAGGACTACCATGGAAGGCTAGTCACGACCCTTCTTAATCAAATGAAAGGGTAAGTGAAAAGAAGAAAAAGAACAAAAAGAGAGAGAAGAGAAGAGAAGAAGGAGAAGAGAATAGAAAGACGGGGAGAAAGATAATGAGGGGAGAAGAAGAGCATGAGAAAGGATAAAGGGAAAAGAAGAGGTAAAGACAGACAAGACAATAATGGGAGAAGGAAGGATAAAACTCAGCCAGTGATGGCTTCCGCTGGCTGTGAAATAAAGAGAGAAGAGAGAGAGAACACGCCTGTAGTGATGGGCTCACACCGACTGTGATATATGTAAGAGAGAATGGGGACACAGGCGGCAATAGGCATACGTCAGCTTTGTCAAAAGAAAGAGGAGAGGGGAAGAACATAGGTGCTGATAGGCCTTCAGCGTCTGTGATTGAAGAATAAGGATGAAAACACGGGTGGCGCTAAGCTTGCATTGGTGGTGATGGAATAGAAGAAAGAGAGAGAAACACAGGCGGCGATAGGCTAACACTGTCTGTGACGGAAGAGAAGAAAGAGAGAGAACACAAGCGGTGATAGGCTTGTGCCGTCTGTGACAGAAGAGAAGAAAGAGAGAGAAAAATAGGTGGTGATGAGTTAGTGCCATATGTGACAGACAAGAAGAAAGAGAGGGAACACAAGTGGACATAGGTTAGCACCGTCTGTGACAGATGAGAAGAAAGAAAGAGAACACAGGTGGCAATAGGTTTGTGTCGTCTCTGATAGACGAGAAGAAAGAGGGAGAACTTTGACAAAGGCCCGGCCTGCCATCGAGGTTAAGGCCTGGCCCACTATTCATGTCTCATGAGCAAGAAGGCATCACACAAGACGATAGGCCCGTCATGCGTGAATGGAGAAAGAGAAGCAAGGAAAGAAGGACATGATAGGCTAAACGAGGAATAGAGCGAAAGAGATAAAGATGAGAAAATAAGAGCGAGAAAGAGGAGAGAGAAAGAGAGATAGATGAGAAAAGAGGAGAGAGAAAGAGGGAAGAAGAGAGAAAATAGGAGGAGAGAGAAAGTTACCTTACCAAGGGTACTGACCCTTTTCTTCTCTCTCCTCTCTCTCGCCAAGACATACCCACAAACTCAAGCAAAAATTGAATCTTTATTTGAATGAATCGAAGTTCAACCGAAGGTCTTGTGTTGTTTTTTTTACAATTTAGCTTTACATGTTTATATAAAATTGGGCCCAAACATAGGTGGGTGCCCAAAAACTACCTAAAATTGAAGATAATTACATATTAATTGAATTAAAAGAAATTCGAAAAATGGGTGCAAAAAGACTTTTTTTCCCTAGCCTAACAATGTGTGGAATTTCAAAACCGTCCGTATTGCTGCCTGAGAACTTGTGTGATCTTTCATTTCTGATCCGGGGTTGCTCTGATGCTCATTTGATCGAAAGATGATTTTTTTCTTGTGGGGCTCGGCATGGCGATCAATTTGATACCAACTTCGAGCCATGAACCATGTTTTTAAGCCATGATCATGAGACTTGAAATTTGGATGAATCTTGAAATCTTTGGATCGATAGTGCGCTTGTTCCTTGATGTTTTTCTTATATTTCTTGGCTGAATCAAACTGAGAATGCCGTCATGATCACATTACAACAAACACAGCTCGATTTCTTCTCTAAATAAAGATTTCGTTGGGGCTTTTTTGTCGAAATCTTGAAATCTGGCGATTGAAATTTACAACAACTTCATCGCCTTTGCGTGCAAAATCCAACCATTGAAATCTGAGGTTTGGACCAGAGATAGCCTTGGACCTTATGCACATAATGCAGATCGTTTAACGTCGATCAGGTACGTGAGCATCGTCATTTGGCCGTGCAAACAAGGCGTGCTGCTGTTGATTTTATTGGGCTGTATAACTCATTCCATTATTTCTTCTCTCCTTGTAGATTGAAAGAGATAGGTTCATGGCTTGGAGCTCGCGTTTTGTAGCGGGAACTTGAAGTTAGATTCTACGAAGAAGGCGCTTAGATCTTGTTTATGTTTGGGCTGTTTGACCTTGGGTTTTTTTTCTTTGTTGACATATGTAATATTGGGCCTAGACGCCCTGAATTGAATGTAACATTTTGGAAGAGATGCATATATATAATGGATTTTTGTTGTTTGGGATGGTCGCTATTCACCCACTAGTTGAGTTATTATTTAGTTTTTTTTCCATGGTTTGCTCAATTACCGAAAATAAAAGTGTTGCGTGCACTCATTCTTGAGTGACAAACGTTACATTGGATCATGAACCGACGCTCGATCGCTCGTTATCGCATAAGGTACGGTGGTCAAGGGCAGGGTCATGACAATCCTTTTGTGTGACCCTAGCACATTGATGGTCCAGGAAGAGTACCCTTTTAAATATTGGTGCTCCCCCTACATTTAAGGCCCGCAGAAGACCATATTAGCCACTTTTTCTTCACCATCCTCTTTCCTAGGGTGGGCAAGTTCTCTTCAGAGGCCACATTCCTTTACATGCAGTGAAGGAGGGCCACCCCTTGTTCGCTTCTGACATTCCCGTCGTCATCCTTCCTGACCTCGAAGCAAACGGGGTCGGTAATAAAGGTGACACTAAGAGGCCACTCTGGTTTGCACAGTGCTTCAATGAGTTAAATATGCTCGTACCTCACTAAACATTCACTAGTAAAATCATCAGTCCAAGCTCTCCTCCCCATGGAACGCTCTTCACTTCACGAATTCTGTGAGAATGCTCGACCATTATATAAAGTTTAACGACTCACTACTATGTGCGAACCACTAAGGCACAGGCTAGCATCGGCTGTGTTTTTCAAGGCTACCGTCGGTTGTGTTTTTCATGGCCCCAGTGTTATCAAAAGCTAGCGCCGGCTCTACCCAACACCGGCTGTGCCAGTCAAGGCTTGCGTCAGTTGTGTTCTCAGAGGCCCAATGTCAGCTGTGTTCTCAAAGCCCAGCGCCAACTGTGGACTAACACAGGCTGTGTTCTCGAAAGCTAGCACCAACCGTGTTTTTCAAGGCTATCACAGCTCGTGTTCGTAGTTCTTGCAAGTGCCACAGGGTGTGTACATGTTGCCTTGAGCCCCGGGTGCACCGCCTCATGACTACCAGCCACAACGTGGTCTGACGTTTGTCCTGACGTGTGGGGTCTCAGTCGTTACCACCAGTGACTTTTCACTACTCGAGATTGTTCACATTCCCTCAACCCTTCGATTTCCCACTGAGAAACCACTAGTCACTCGCCAAAAACCCGCTGGTGGACGTTTCCCCTTCTTCTGCAGCACTAAAAGGTAAATAGAAACCAGGCAGAAGTCCACCGACAGTACCCTGCTACAACCTACACCCCTTTTCCCTTTCCTGTTACTCTGAAACTACAGTCAGAATCTCTACAAACTCTAGAAAAATCCTATGTTGCTCACCCTGGCAGCAACCCTCACCAAGAAACTCCTGCAACCCCTCATGAATGCTCAGGTGTTCCCTTCAGTCCTCTCTCTTCCTAGCCGAAATTTATCGCTGCTTGTTGAACTTTCTGTTACACTCATTCAAAACCCCTGCGCTATCGCCAGAGTTCTCACTGGAAGTCTCTCTCTCTCTCCTTAGCCATTTTAACCTAGAGAAATGCTGAAAAAAGGGGCTTTACCCCCTTATATAACTGAAACTTCCATGAAGTACCCCTCACAAACTAGAAATGCCAGCCAGGTCTCTGAAGGCCAAATGATGATGGACCGGATTGAGCCAGGCACAGACCCGCTGTCCATATAGCACTGAGCATCAAACGACAATGGACCAGGGCAGGGCCGAGCCAGAGCCCGAGGCCTGAACTCGGACCGACGTTTCTTGGGACTAACGTTACATGTAAAAGCCACTGACTAGTGCCAGCTGTGTCTATCAAGGCCCAGTGCCGGCTGCATTTCCCAAGGGCTAACGCCAGCTATGCCTTAAAAAACCAATGCCGGCTGTGTTTTCGAAGGTTAAAATCGACCATGTTTTCAAGACTATCGCCGCTTATGATCAACGCCACGTGTGACAAGCTCCGTGTGCGACCAATGCCACACATGTCACTAGTGATAGCTAGCGTCGTGTGTTTTAATACTACTGCCACCCGTGCTACCGTCAATTGCATCAGTGCTACTATTGTGCATGCTACGGTCGCCCATGCTAACGTCGCACATGTTTGAGCTTGGCCACTATCGCGAGTGTTCTACTGCTACCCTAATAAGAGTGACACCTATGCCACAACTCATCATCCTCAGGGGAGTTAGAGTATGCCAAAATGGTCATGTCTACCTCTTCAATCCTCAGTGGGTGTGTTTCGCATCAATCTATCTTATCCCCAAGGAGTCGGGTTACCTTCCATAAAATTATTTTCCTATGGAGTCTCATCTTTCACCATAAAAAATCACTCTTACCCCTAACCCCTAGTGAGGTCCGCTTCTATTTTCCATCCCTAGTTGGGCCATCATCTCCATCTAAGCTCTCTATAGCCTTAACCACTTCACCCCCAGGGAGTCGGTTACCTTCCAGAAACCTAGCCCCCATGGAACTTCATGGCGACCCACACAATTGTACGTGTTGCATGACCTTAAACTGCACAGCCTTGGTCTTGATGCACAACCTTAAACTGTGTGGTCCAAACTATACGACCTCAAATTGTAGAGGAGGTCTAGTTGCTCAAACTTAGATTGTACAGTCCTAGCTACATGACTCAAAACTGCACAGCCATGGTCCAAACTATATGACCTTAAACTTTAGTGGAGGTCTAGTTGCACGACCTTAAACTGCATGGTCCTAACGATATGACTTTAAACTGCACAGCCATGGTCCAAGCAATATGACCTTAAACTAAAGTGCATGTTCTAGCCACGTGATGTTAAATTGCTTTGCCTAGGTCCTAAAGGCACGACCTTAAACACGCCCCCACACAATTGCACATGCCCTTTATGTGTGTCTTTATGCACGCCTTCCCTAATCGACCCGTCTATGTGTGCACGATCTTCATCAACTCCCCAATAAATCCATATTTCTTCATTACCATTCATCATTCCCCAGTGAGTCTCACCCGCACCCACAAACGACGAGCCATCCTGCTATCCATACCCGCCGTCATCTAGTGGGTCACTACTTTTCATATTCCATCCTTACACAATCCATCTTTCATAAGCAGACTCATGCCATCGCCCCAAAGTGAGTCAAACGACCTCCAAACTCACTCCATGGCCTCCACAGACTGTCATCAATCTCCACTACAGTCCAAGATATATGACCCTAAACTATAATGCACGTCTTAGCTACATGACATTAAAAGGCTTTGCACAGGTCTAGAAGGCATGACCCTAAACATGCCTTCACAAAAAATTAAAAAGAAAAAAGTAAAACTTAATAATGGGCATGGAGCATACCGTAACAAGGGAACACTGTGAGTAAAAATGACGATGGGCATGGTCACGAAACCATGAGTAAGAGAGTTTCATGGAAAAGAAAAATTCGGGCACGGTAGAAACCCGAAAGGGAACGTGAGTAAAAATGGAAGAAAAGGGTGGACATGGCCGAAAGGTCATGAGTAAAAGAGCCCTAAATAAAAGGAGGTTGGTGAAAACCATTTCTACGACGCCATTTCCCAAGTCCAAGTGAAAATCCGTAAAGGACACTCGGATCAATAAGCAGGTTGACGCAGAACACGCCTCTGCAGGGGGCATCAACCACATTTTAAATAAAAAAATCCATGTTTTCACAATACTAGGACCCATAAAGATGAGCATCGAAAAACAACTCTGACAATCTGAGTCCATTTGCAAGAGGACTCGAAGGACAAAAGACTCACCAAGAAGGCAAGACAAGTCTCATGAAAAAGAACACCATTCCTAGGAGGTCACTAACGCACTTCAAGATGCTAAAGGTGCCCCAAGAAAGCCAAGTCAGCTAGACCTTGGACCTATTGTGCAACAACCAGAATTGAGTCCTCAGGGGTCGCCTCAGACGAAGTAGAGAGGTATCCTGCTAGTCAAAACTGTTGGCAGAAAGAGGGATTGAGGCCAAAGCCACCACCTCAAAAATGAGGTACCCTTCCCTCCAAGGATATTCTGGTGCACAAAGCAGATGGCCGCCAGTCGAGGGCCCTTCAGCAGACTATCCAGAACAAACAACAAAACAAAAGAAACCTAGACCAAATGGGAAGAAGTGCCCTAAAACATGACACTTGGCCGCCAAACAAGCCTAATTATGACCAACGAGGTCCGTACAAAATCCTCAGCTGTCAAAATCACAAACAATCCCTTGAAGGTGAGGACTTCGATAAGATCCCTCAAAAAATCTCTTCTCCCCCTAATGTCTCCACGGATGGACCTGCACATTGCATCCAAAAGTCTGAGCATCCTAGTTACAGCGTTGCGTGGATATCTCCTCAGTGTTCATGTGATCTTATGGCTAAGAAGAAAAAAGTAATAAAGCCTAGGAAAATTTCTGAATGTTGTCATTCTCGCATCTCTCGAAGCATAACATTTAGCTGGGCAAGCTGTTTGAACACATTTTTCAGCACCTTGGGGCCCCGATACGGAATAAAAGAGAAGCCTGTTAATAAAGCCCTGATATACATTGAAATTTTTGACACACATAATTGCTCTAGAATGGGTTATAATCTTCCTAAGCACTTCAAAAGACCACTACCAACTTTCTTCACAATCCGACATGTCTAAGCCAGTGCAAACAAAGAAACAATTTTAGAAAAATCAGCCTCTAACACCCTGAAATAGACCCCTTAACTATAACTCTTTTTTTGGTGCATCAAACAGCTATGGGACCATGTCCATTGGATTCAAAACGGTCAAAAACCCTTATGGGTCAAGTTTCTGCTTAATCAAAAGCTTCGGGACAAAGTTATGGGTAAAAGACCAAAAAGAGATAGGTCGTACACTATTGGTTAGAGGCCTCAATCTCGCCCTCCGGGTCAGGTTGATCTGGTTGCATGGTTGGTTGCACAGATGGCGATGGGAAGAAAATTTTGGGAAATGGTGGTCGCGTGGGACCATGGAGAGTGAGAGGGCAAAATAGAATACGATGGCACACAATGGGAGGCGATATGAGGGTGCACAAGGAGCAAGTGGACGTGAAGGGGATAAAAGAATAAGAAAAGAGAGAAATTGTGGTCATGCTGTACCCCAAGGAGGGAGAGGAGAAAGTTGTGGTCGGGAGGGACCACAAGGAAGAGGGATGAGGAGGGTCATGTGGTTAGATGCCTCGATCTCGCCCTCTATGATCAGATAGCACGTGTCTCGGGTTTCAAGGAAAACCCAAGACTTGAGATCGCTCTCTCGAGAACCTTGTTAAAGAACAAGGGCAGGTACACTAACCGGTGAGAGAGGAATTTAACATGAGGGGGGATACACCTCACATGGGTTCAAGACTTACTCGGGCTGACTCGCGTGAGAGCCTTCTTAGATCACGAAGAAAGCCCCCCAGTCCTACAACTAGTTTGAAATCACCTCCCTTGCTATGTACTTTACTATTTCTATAATCACACACACATGGTTAATTTTATTAGACAAGTGGACCAAGGGATCCAACCTCCCCACGTTATCTTTGGGCGAATGTACACTGGCGTGCACATTCAAAAGAAGAAGGGAAACATAAGAGGATAAAGATTGGGTTGTGACCAAGCAGCTAGACTGACACAATTGCTAGATCAGTGAGTGATTGACCCAGCGTGGTAGAGAGGCGGGCACGGTAACTCTGACCGGCACAACGGCATTACTACTAGATGACATAACCAACACTGACCAGCCGACATGATGGCTAGCCTGTCGTGGCAATAAGATGGGCATGGTGACTCAGACCGACACAATGACATTACCACTAAACGACAAGACTACTGTGACAGTGCTAATCTTAACCCTTAACCTCTTTGGGAAGAAGAAAGAGAAAAGAGAGAGAGGAAAAGGGAAAATAGAAGACGAGAGAAGGAGAACAAAAAGAAGAAAGAGTAAGGAGAGAGAAGAAAGAGTAAGGAGAGAGAAAAAAGAAAGGAAGAGAAAGAAACAAGAAGAATAGAAGAAGAGGGTAGAATAAAGGAGATAAGAGAAGGAGACGAGAAAAAGATGAAGAAGAATGAAAAGAGAGAGGGAAGAGAAGAGAGAAAAGGGGATAGAAAGAAAGAAGAAGAGAGAGAAGGAAGAGGGAAGAGAGAGAAAGAAAGAGAGAAGGAAGAGAAAGAAGAGAGGAAAAAGAAAGAAACATGGACGGTGATGGGCTTTTGCTGTCCATGATAAAAGGAAGGAGAGAGAGAAAACATGGATGACGATGGGCATCTGCCGTCCATGATAGGAGAGAGTTGAGAGAAAGAGACATGGATGGTGATGAGCTTCTGCTGTCCATGACAAGAGAGAGAGAAGAGAAAGAAACATGGATGACAATGAGATTTCGCCATCTAAGATAAGAGAAAGAGAAGGGAAAGAAACATGGATGGCGATGGGCTTTCGCCGTCCATGACAGGAGAAAGAGGAGAAAGAAACCAAGCCGGCGATGGGCTTTTGTCGTCCGTTACAAAAGGAAGAAGAGATAGAAAACATGGACAGTTATGGGCTTCTACTGTAAATGACAAAAGGGAGAGAAGAGAGAAAACATGGATGACGATGGGCTTCTGCTGTCCATGATAAGAGAGAGAAAACATGAACGATGATAGCCTTTCGCCGTCCATGACAAAGGAAAGAAGATAGAGAAAATATGGACCGCAATGAGTCTCTGACGTCCATGACAGAGGGAAGACGAGAGAGAAAACGTGGACAACAATGAGTTTCTTCCATCCATGACAAGAGAGATAAAATGTGGACGGCGATGGGCTTCCGTCATCCAGGATAAAGGAAGAAACCCAGACAAAGTCCTGGCCCATCACTCGGGTTAGGGCCCAACTCACTGTGTGTGTTCCAGAGGAGGACATCATGCTTGATGATAGGCCCCGTCGTGCATGAATGATGAAGAGAGAGAATGGAAAGAACAAGGAGAAAGAAAGAAGAGAGAAATTAAGAAAGAAAGGGAAGAAGATCAAGAGAGAGAGAGGAAGGATTAGGAAAGAATGAAGGGTGAGTAAGGAAAGAAAGGAGAGAAAAAGAAGAAAGAAGAAGATGAAAGACATGCATGGTGATGTCCCACTGTCATTTATGTTGAGAGAAGAGAGAGAAAGAAACAGGAAGAGAAAGAAAGACAGAGATGAGAGGAGGAGAGATAAAGAGAAAGATGAGAGAAAGAGAAGAGAGAAAGAGGGAGATGAGAGGATGAGAGAGAAAGAGAGAGATGAGAGGAGGAGAGAGAAAGAGGAGGGGAGAGAGAGAGACAAGAGGAGGAGAGATAAAGTTACTTAACAGAAGGGTATCAAACTTTCTTCTCTCTCCTCTCTCTCTCTAAGACATGCCCACAATCTCAATGTAAAAATTACAAATTTTATTCATCAACATGGAACCTTTTACAATTAGGTTTAGCATGTATTTATAGAATTGAGCCTAAACATGGGTGGATGCGCAAAATCTGGCCTAATTGATGATAATTAAAAATTATTTGAGTTAAAAAAATCTAAAAATGGGTGAAAAATGACTTTTTGCCCCTACCCAACAATACATGGAATTCCAAAATTGTTCCTCCTATTGCCCTAGAATGTGTGTGATCTTCCATGGATAATTCGGGGTTGCTCCGATGCCTGTTTGGCCAAAAGATGATTGCTTTCTCATTGGGCTTGGCATGACGATCAATTTGATACCAATTTCGAGCTACAGATCACATTTTTAGGCCACGATCACGTAACTTGAAATTTGCATGGATCATGGAAACTTTCGATCAATAGTGTGCTTATTTCTTATTTTTTTCCATGATTTCTTTGCTAGATTGCACTGAGCTTGCGGTAAAAATCATGTTGAAACAAACTCGATTTCGTGTTGGGATGAAGATTTTACAATCTTTGAGTTTTTATCAGAATCTGAAATCCAGTGGCCGGAATTTGTAACAACTTTATCGTCTTCGTGTGTGAAATTCGACTGTTCATCACGTGCGAGGTTCAAACCAGGCAAAGCCCTATACCTTATGCACGTAATGGAACTAATTTCGCATCAATGGGGTGCGTAAGTGTCGTGATATGACCACTTGAATGACACATGTCAATGCTAAATTTTCTGCACCTTTTACTATGAATCGCAAATTTCTCTCTAGTTTTTCTCCCTGCTTGGGCATCGTCATGGGCCATGTCACATATCAAAATGCTTGTCTTGACGAGACGAACATGCTTACAAAATTTGAGCACCATTCGACTTGTAACAAGTGAGATACGGGTCTCCAAAGTTGCTACTCGTGACTGTGCACACCACCCTTCTTTAATGGAGATTGGTTCAGCGATGGCACACAGGAATAGCATGTGACTTATCCCTTTTTAGTCTTTTACCTATACTTTATCTTATAGTACCCGATTAAGCTAAAACTTAACCCATAGGGGTTTTCGACTGTGCTAGATCTAATGGGGTGGTCCCACAGCCGTTTGATATTGTATTGATAGAGTTCTAGTTACGGGGTCTATTTCAGGGTGCTAGAGGTTGATTTTTCCAAATTGTTTCATTGTCTGCACTGCCTTAGACATGTCAGATTACGATGAAACTTGGCAAGTGACCGTTTGGAGGGCTTAGAAAGATTTTAACCCATTTTGGGGTAATTCTTAGAATATCAAAAATTCCATTGTATATCAGGGCTTTATTGATTGACTTCTCTTTCATACCGTATCGGGGACCCAAGGTGCTGAAAAATATGTTCAAACAACTTGCCCCGTCTAATGTTGTGCTTTAATAGAATCGAGAAGCACAACATTCAAAAAATTTGCTCGGCTTTATTTATTTTTTCTTCCTAGTCACAAGACCACATGAACGTCGAGGAGATATCCATGCAATGTTGTAACTTGAATGCTCAAACATTTAGATGCAATGTGCAGGTCCATCCGTGAAGGTTTTGGACGAGAAGAGACTTTTGAGCTACTAGTGGCGGACACTGTATGGAATGCCCATCATCTACATCATGAGTTTTTTTCAAGTTCCGACAGCTGGGGGCTTTTAAAGGTTTGTAGACCAGTTGGTCAGAATCCAGACTTGTTACCAGTCGAGTGCCTTGCTTAAGGACTTTCTTCCTAATCAGTTAGGGTTTCTGTATTCTCTGATGGTGGTCCACATTTCGAGGCTATGTTTTGGAATGATAGCCAAGGAGTCCTTGATACGCATATGTGCTACTATACTAAGGAATTTTTTGACAAGCAGGGTACCTTTATGGCCCTGTCCTGCAGGGTTCAGTCAGGGGCTTTTTGTTGGCCTGTCCCGATGTCTGGCCATGTTAGCTAGGGGGGAATTCGGGGAGGCGTCATCGTGACGTCTTTTTCTGGCTTTACAGTTAACCTTTTGGGAGCATCTTTGGCTTGTCAGAATGATTTTCATATTTTGATTGAATTCATAGAAATGAGATTGGTTAGGTGCTTCGATCTCGCCCTTCGGATCCATATGATCTAGTGGCACGCGTCTCGGGTATCGGGGGAAACCAAGACTTTGAGATCGCTCTCTCGGGAACCTCGCTCAGGTGCGAGGGCAGGTATATCAACTGATGAGAGAGGAATTTAAGGTGGGTTCGAGACTTACTCGGGCTAGCTCGCATGGGCACCCTCTTAGATGACGAAGAAAGCCCCCCAGTTCTACAACTGGTTTGGAATTACCTCCTTTGGCTTGTATTCTCCTGTTTCTGTAATCACACACACATGGTTAATTTTTCAAGATGAGTGGATCGAGTTACCCCACCATTTCTTTGGGTGAATGTACACAGGGTGTGCACATTCAAAGGAGAAAAGAGAAGAAATGATGAAGTGAGGGTTAGGAGAAAGAAGAAGAGTGAAGAAGAAGAAAAGAAAGAGAACTTGATTGGGAGACTAGTCCAGCACAGTGGCTAGATTAGCATGATGATTGACTTGACATGGCAGAAAGATGGATATGGTAACGAGAACGACACCACGACAATACTACTCGACAATAGAACACCAACACCAACACCGACCAGCCTAGCACAATGACTAGTTCGACATGGCCGGAAGATGGGCACGGTAACTTAGACAGGCACAGCGGCAATATTCCTTGATGATGAGACTACGATGACAGTGCTAGTCTTGTCCCTTGGTCAAATGAGAGAGGAAGAAGAAGAAGAAGAAAGAGGGAGATAAGGGATAAGAAAAACAGAGAGAGAAAGAGAGAAAAGAAGAGAAAAGAGATAAGAGAGAAGAGAAGAGAGAAAAATAAGAGAGAGAAAATAAGAGAGAAAGAAGAGAGAGAATAAGAGAGAAAAAATAGAGAGGAGAAGAAAAGAGTACATGGGCAGTGATGGACTCCGCCATCCATAATAGAGATCAAATGAGAGAAAAAGAACATGGACGACGATGGACTTCCGCCATCCATGATAGTGGAAAGAGGAGAGAGAAAGAACATGGGCATCGATGAACTTCTGTTGTTTATGATAGAGAAAAGAGGAGAGAGAAAGAACATGGACAGTGATGGACTTCCGTCATCCATGACAGAGAAAGAGGAGAGAGAAATAATGTCATGTGCGGTGATGAGCATCACTGTTCACCTCATGAGAAAGGGGAAATTGGATAGAAGCCAGGCCCACCACTTAGGTTAAGGCTCGACTGACTGTGCATATTTTTAGAAGATAAAGGAAGGTTGAAAAACGTCATACCTAGCGATCAGCATCGCCATGCATGACTGGAGGGAAGAGAGAAAAGAAATTAGGGTGAAGGCACGGAAGATAGGGAGGAGGAAAGAGGATTTTAGGAAAGAGGAAGAGGAAAGGAAAGTAGAGAGAGAATAAAGTAAAGAAGAGAAGGCAAAGGATAGTGAGGAGAGACATTGGGAAAGAGTCGAAGGAGAAAGAAGGAAAGAGAGAGAAATAGATTATGAAAGAGAGGGGAAGAATAAGGAAAGCGGAGAGGAAAGAGGTACGCACGGCGTTGCCACCACCGTGTGTGTCAGAGAGAAGAAATTAGAAATAGAGATTTGTGCACGATGTTGCCATCACCGTACATGTTCAGACAGAGAGAGACAGAGAGAAAGATAGAGCAGAGAGAAGATAGTAGAGAGACTCGTGTGTGGCATTTCCAACATCGAGCATGTTCAGATAGAGAGAAACAGAGAGAAAGAAAGAGTAGAGAGAGAATAAAGAAAGAAGAAGAAGAGGAAGAAGAAGAAGATAGAGAAGAAAATGCACACGACGTTGTCATCACCGCATGTGTGAGAAAGAGAAAAAGAGAGCGAAGAAAACACACACAGCGTTGCCATTACCGTGTGTGTTCGATTGAGAAAAAGAGAGAAGAAAATATACATGGCGTTGCCATCTCCGTGTGTGTGAGATAGAGAAAAAAAGAGACACGAAAATGCACACGACGTTGCCATCACCATGTGCGAGAGATAAAGAGAAAGACAGAGAAGAAAATGAACATGATGTTACCATCGTCGTGTGTGTGAGATAGAGAAACAGAGAAAGAATAAAATGCACACGGCGTTACCATTGCCGTGTGTGTGATATAGAGGAAAAGACAAAAGAAAACGCACACGACATTGACATCGCCCTGTGTGTGAGATAGAGAAAATAAAGAGAGAGGGGTGTGTGCATGGCGCTACCATCGCCATTAACATTCAGTCAGAGAGGAACAGAGAGAAAGAGCGAAAAGAAGAAGAAAGAGAGAGAATGGGACCCACATAGCATTGCCATCACTGTGTGGGTTAGAGAAAGAGAAGGAAGAAGATGACATGCATGGCTCTGCCACAGCCGTGCGTGTTCATAGAGAAGAAGAGAGAAAAGTAGTGACAAGAGGAAGAAAGAAAAAAGAGAGGAAGCAAGAGAGAGAAGGAAGATAAAAAAAGAGGAAGATAGAGACGAGCAGAGGAGAGTGAAAGAGATAGATATGAGAGGAGGAGAGAGAAAATTAATTTACCAAAGGGTACCAACCATTTTTTCTCCCTCTTCTCTCTCCTCTCTCTCTCTCCAAGATGCACCCATGAACTCAAAGAAAAAACACAAAATTTTATTGATTAATTAAAAGTCTGAAGGGGAATTAGGCCAAGCCCTTTACAATAAGGTTTAACATGTATTTATAGAATTGGGCCCAAACATGGGTGGATGCTTAAAAACTATCTCTATTGATGATAATTACAATTTAATTTAATTAAAATAATTTCTAAAAATGGGTGTAAATGACTGTTTTATCCTGCCTAACAATTCATGAAATTTCAAAACAGTCCCTACTGATGCCCTAGAATGTGTGTGATCTTCTAAGGATTATCCGGGGTTTCTCTGGTGCCTGTTTGTCTGAAAGATGATTGTTTTCTTATAAGGATCAGCATGGTGATCGATTTAATACCAACTTCGAGCCATGGATTGTGTTTTTATGCCATGATCATGAGACTTAAAATTTGAATGAATCTTGAAACCATCGGATTGATAGTGTGCCTGTTTCTTGATTTTTTTTGTGATTTCTTTGCTGGATCACACTAAGCATGTCGTCACGATCACGTAGCAACAAACGCGACTCGATTTCTTGCCCAAACAAAGATTTTGCAGCTTTGGAGTTTTGGCCGAAATCTGATATTCCGGTGTCAAAATTTGTAGTCACTTTATTGGCTTCATGTGCAAATCTATCCATTCATCATGTATGGTGTGGACCAAAGATAGCCCTAAATCTTACACATACGATAGAAGATGTACAAGCACCGTGATTTGGCTACTCAAGTGAGGTGTGTCGCTGTTGATTTTCCTCCATCTTTCTTCATGGATTGGAAATTTCTCTCTAGAATTTCTCCTTATTCGGGCATCTTCACGGGGCGTGCCACATTTCAAAACACTCGTCTTGAATGACGAACACGCTCACAAAATTTGAGCGTGATCCGACTTGGGATGAGTGAGATATGGCCCCTAAAAATCATTGCTTAAGACTGTAAAAACAATCACCATTAATGGTGATTTGGTACAGGGAGGGCGCATGACAATAGTGTGTGGCCCATCCCTTTTTGTTCTTTTACCCATAACTTTATCTTGGAGTGCCCGATTAAGCCGAAACTTGACTCACAAGGGTTTTTGACTATGTCGGATCCAATAGCGGCAGTCTCATAGCAATTTGACACACTGAAAATAGAGCTCTAGTTACAGGATCAGTTTCAAGGTGCGAGAGACTGATTTTTTTGAAATTGTTTCTTTGTCTGCACTACCTTAGACATGTCAGATTGCAACGAAACTTGGTAGGTGGCCTTTTGAAGTGCTTAAGAATGTTCTTAATTATTTTGGGATAATTTTCAGACTGTCGATAATTCCACTGTAACTCAGGCTTTATTGAACGACTTCTCTTTCTATTCCGCATAGGGGACCAAGGTGATGAAAAATGTGTCCCAACAGCTTGCCCACCGAATGTTGTGCTTCGAGAGAAGAGAGAAGAACAAAATTCAAAAAATTTCCTTCAGCTTTATTACTTTTTTCTTCTTAGCCAAGTTACGCAATGCTGTAACTAGGATGCTCAGAAGTTTGGATGCAATGTATAGGTCCATCTGTGGAGAGTTTAGGGGGAGAAATGAATTTTTTGAGGGATCTTATTGAAGTCCTCACCCTCAAGGGACTAATTGTGATTCTGATATCTGAGGATTTTGTATGGACCTCGTTGGTCAGATCAGGCCCGTCTGATGGTCGAGTGCCGTGCTGAAGGGGATTTTTCTCATTTTGGTCTAAGTTTGTTTTTTTTCTTGTTGGTGATCTGTTGAAGGGCCTTTGATTGGCGACAGACTGCGTGGTGCACCAGGATTATACTCAGTTGGGTAGTGTACCTCAGTTTATCGAGGTGCCCACTGTGCGTATAACCCCTGCCCCCTGCTAGCTATTTTGTTTGCATAACAAGTCTAAGTTCTGCCTGACTGTGGTCTTCTTAGGGCATTTAGCATTTTGCAGTGTGTTTGTTTTTTTTTTTTTTTTTTGTGGATGGTGTGTTAAAGGGCCTTTGGTTGACATCTGTTCGCATGGTGCACCAGATTGTACTCAGTGGGCAAGGTACCTCAGTTTACTGAGGTGACCAGCTGTGGGTATAACACCTACCCCCTGCTATGAGTGTTGTTACATAGCAGGTCCAAGTTCTGGCTGACTATGGCCTTCTTGGGGCGTCTTTATAATTTTGGAGTATGTTTGTTGACCTCGTGAGAATAATTCTCTTCCTCATAAGACTTGTCTTGCCTTCTTGGTGAATCTTCTGCCTTTTTGAGTCCTTTTTGTAAATGGACTCAAGCTGTCGGAATCTTTCTTGATGCTCGTATTTTTGGATCCTGGTTTTGTGACACCATGGATTTTTCTCTCGAATGTGAGCTGAAGCCACTTGTTGAGGTGAGTGTTTCATCAACCTGTTTATGGGTCCAAGTGTCCTTTGCGGATTTTCACTTGGACTGGGAAGCGGCGCCGTAGAGACGGTTTTCACTAACTTCCTTTATTTGGGGCTCTTTTACCCATGACCTTTTTGCCATGTCCACCCTTATTTTTCCATTTTTACTCATGGTGCCCTTTTGGGGTTTTCACTGTGCCCGAGTTTTTCTTTTCACAGAACTCTTTTACTCATCGTTTCATGACCATGCCCGTCTGTCATTTTTTCTCATGAAGCTCCCTTTTCTAGGTATACACCATGCCCGTTATTCTTTATTTTTTTGAAGGTGTGTTTAAGGTCATGCCTTCGAGACCTGTGCGAAGCCTTTAACATCATGCGGCCAGGATGTGCACTACAGTTTAAGGTCATACAGCTGGAACATAGTGGAGATGGATGGCAGTCTGCTGAGGCCATGGAGTGAGTATGGTGGTGGTTTTGACTCACTTTGGGGAGATGGCACAAGGCTACCTATGAAGGGCAAATGATGTATGAATGAAAGGTAAAAAGTGGTGACCTACTAGTTGACAATGTGAATGGATGGCAGGATGGCTTGCCGTTTTGTTAGCATGGGTGAGACTCATTGGGGAATGATGAATAGTAATGAAGGAACGGACTCACTAAGGAGGTGCTGAAGGTGATGCGCACACACGAATGGGTCAGTTAGCGGAGACAGGTGTGAAAATGCATGTAAAGGGCATGTGCAGGTGTGTGAGGGTGTGTTTAAGGTCATGCCTTTGAGACCTGTGCAAAGTCGTTTATCATCATGCAGTCAGGACGTGCACTATGGTTTAAGGTCATATAGCTTGGACCGTGGTTATGCAGTTTAGAGTCATGCGACTAGGACCATGCAGTTTAAGGTCGTTCAACTAGATCCCCGCTACAGTTTGAGGTCATATAGTTTGAACCATGGTGCTAAGCCTTTTAATGTCATGCGACCAAGACGTGCATTATGGTTTAAGGTCATACAGCTTGGACCATGGCTATTCAATTTTAAAGTCATGCAACTAGGACCATGCAGTTTAAGGTCATCCAACTAGACCTCCACTATAGTTTATGATCATATAGTTTGGACCATACAGTTTAAGGTCGTACATCTAGACTAAGGCTGTGCAGTTTAAAGTCATCTAGCATGAACCAAGGCTGTGCAGTCTAAGGTCATATAGCACGGACCAAGGCTGTACAGTTTAAGGTCATGGAGCACAGACCAAGGTTGTGTAGTTTAAGGTCTTGCAGCAATAACCATGCATGTGCAGTTTAAGGTCATGCAGCACGGACCAAGGTTGTGCAGTCTAAGGTCATGCAGCACGGACCAAGGCTATGCACAGCATGGACCATTGATATGACTAGGGGATGAGGGACAGTGACTTGCTCCTGACTCCATTTGGGACGACCAGTCATGGCCTAGGTGGAACGGTCTGGATGCAACTCCACTGGGAATGACGGAGGTTACGACTTTGGAGAAACTCCACTAAGGATAGTGGTAGGTGCTAGCACATGCATTGACGCTCACGACCCAAACACAAGCGATGCTAGTATGCATGCGAATGGTCATAGGTGACAGTAATACTGATATGCACAGGGTTAGTATACGCAACATTGGTTGCACGCGGCATTAGTCACGCATGATGGTACAGCCAGCGTTAGCCTGCGTTCAACATTGGTTGCACACGACGTTAGTGACGGGCAGCGATAAGCCTCTATTCGGGCCCACGGTCTGAGCCCGACCCGATCCAACCCATCTGAAGGTTGGTGCTCGGCTTTGCACACTCGATGGTAAGCCTTTGTTTTGGGCTTCGGGTTCAAGCCCGCTTTTGTCTGACTCATTATCGCTTGACCTTCAGGGACTTGTCCGGTATTCTTGCTTTGTGAGGTGTACCTTGGGGAGCCGTCTTCTAAATAAGGGGGGAAGACCCCATTTTTATTATTTTATAAAAGGTAAACTAGTGTGTGTGAGAGAGAGAGAGAGAGAGAGAAGAAACCCCTGCAAAAATTCCTGCAAGGGAAAGGTATTTCGGCACAGTTAACGACCTTAGCAGGGTATCCACAGGAGTTTTTCGGGAAGGGCCGAGGTTTCCACTGAGGAATAGATGTTTCAGGTGAAGAAGAGAGGACACTGGTGGGTTGCAGAGGTTTTTCATCACCAGAGTGGTGGGAAAAGAGGCAAGCGAGGGCCGCCGGACAGTTTCGTGAACTTCAAGTGGTTCCCGATGGTTTTCGATCACCAGGGAGTAGTGGGAGTGTAGCAGCGGTGAGCGGAAGTGTTTTTTGACATTAAGAAAAAGTGAAAAAGGTGTCACAGTTGGTTTTCAATGAGCAGGGAGATGGTTTCCTAGTGGGCAACCAAAGGTCATAGGGAAAGTGAACAGCGATAAGTAGTCGGACAGTCGCGGGGAGAAGAAAGGTTGCTGGGGATTCGAGTCATCGCAGGAAAACAAGGAGTCTCGGGAAAATGCACAATCTCCAGGGTGACAAAGGGTCACGGGAAGGTGAAAGGTCACTGTCACGAACGAACACGTGGCAACGGTGAACACAACCGGCGTTACCCCCTTTATCCAACACAGTCAGCATTACCCCTCTAAGTCACAATCGACGTTAGTCCTCATGAAGCGCAACCAATGCTGGGCATTAGAGACACTAGCGGCACTTATCATAGCCTTAGTCAGGCATGGCCAACGACATGACTCATATGGCGTTGATCACATGAGGCAGTGGCTGTTCACTTGACAATCCTTTCATGAACGGCAGTAATTTCCTTTCGACTGTGGTTATGATAAGCGAAGAGTTGCATGTGGAAATTTTCACACACAGTTATGACTTGGGTAGGCAAAGGGTGATGGCCAGTGGTAAGGCCAGGCTTATGATGCCTGTTGGAAGCCAAGTCCTCCAGCACAACAGTGAAGTCCATGTTGCTCTGTGGAAGGGCCCTCATTGTGAACAGGGTAGGCTCTCCATCATTAGCCAGTTCCAAAGAAGTCTGCTTCATATGTCTGGTATACCCCATCAAAGCGCTTCCACCTTCTCTTATTGTGAGAGCCACTTTTGCCCTGTAATCGTCCTATTTTTCTCAAATGCAAGAGTGACGCTTTGGATGGCGAGAGAAATGTTTTGGCCTGTAACCGTCCTCTCCTCAAATGCAAGAGCAACGCTTCACATATGAGAGCAGGTTTTGGTCTGTAACCGTCCTCTCCTCAAATGCAAGGGCAACGCTGGGGGCAGCCGTTCTCTTTTCCTCAGATGCAAGAGCGACATTCCGCCATAGCTATTTTCTTTGTGAGAGCAACATAACATGATAAATTTGTAACCTCCCTAATACTGGCCTTTTTTAGGTTGTACCTCCATCTAATGCAATAAAAAGAGTTAAACCTTGTTTGAACTGTCTCCTTTGTATTCTTTTTACGGTCTTTTTTAACTCTTTTCTGTTTGTACATTTTGTCCTTTTTAGTATGAATCATGAGTAGTATTTCTTTAGGTATCTCCCATTGATATGGGGCATTGCCTACTTTCCATCAGGAGACCTTTTTTACTATAAAGGACCTTCCCACTTGGGTTCAAACTTCCCTTTACGCCATCCATGCATAACAGTTGGCCTTTTGACTGCTAAAACCATATCTCCACTGGTGAATGAGTGAACCTTGACTGACATGTCAAAGGCTCTATTCATTATCCCTTGATCGTGCTCAAGATTTTGCACATAATACTTCTTCATCAGGAAGGACACTTGATAAAGGGGATTCTGCCGGTACAGGGTGTGTTGCGAGAAAATCAGCCAAAGCTTGGCCCTTGATGGCCTTTTGTGGGACATATGTGATGTCAAATTCCATCAGCAATAATGCCCACTTAGCAAGATGTCCTGACAAGAGTGGGCGTGTTATGAGAAACTTTACAGGATATGCCTTTGATATAAGTTTTACTTCATGATCGAGCAAGTAGTGATAGAGCTTTTGTACTGTGAAGATTAGGGCCAAGCACATCTTCTCTATAGGGGGATAATTCTTCTCAGCCCCTAGAATCCTGTGACTGAGATAGTACAATGCAGTTTCTTTCCCTTCGTCATTGTTTTGCACCAACAATGCCCTAAGCAACTCGTCTAGAGCGGTCACGTACAGGATGAGAGGGCTTCCCAGTACCGATGTAGATAGCACTGAAGGATTGAGTAAATAATGCTTGATGTCATCAAGGGTTGCCTGACATGCTTCATCCCAGATGAATGGGGTATCTTTCTTTAACAGATGCGTAAAGGGTTTACAACAACTTGAGAGGTTTGAGATGAACCTGCGAATGTATGCTAGCTGTCCTTGAAAAGAGCGTAGCTCTCGCAATGTGGTTGGTGACGGCATTTCTTGGATTGCCTTGACCTTGATTGGCTCAATTTTCAACCCTCAATGTCTAACAATGAACCTCAAGAACTTTCCTGAACGCACGTCAAAAGTGCATTTCAACTGGTTCATTTTAAGCTGATGAAGGTGTAATCGCTCGAACACCTTTTCAAGGTCTCTCATATGAGTGTCTTCCTCTTCAAATTTTACCACCAAGTCATTTAGATAACATTCGACCTCCTTGTGCATCATATCCTTGAAGATGGTTGTCATTGCTCTCTAATATGTAGCACCAGCATTCTTCAATCCAGAAGGCATCATTGTGTAGCAGAAGACCCTTTTAGAGTCAAAAACGTGGTGGCTTCCTTCGTATCTGACTATACCTGGAGGATCCATCCATGAAGGAGAAGATCTGACAATGAGCCATGGAATCAATGAGCATCTCCGTGAACGGCAACGGAAAGTCATCCTTTGGGCAAGCGGTATTCAAGTCATGGAAGTCAATGCAGACACTGATTTGATCGTTTTTCTTCTTAACTGATACAACATTTGTCAGCCACTTTCGGTACTTGACTTCACGGATGAAGCCTGTTTGCTTGAGTTTGGTTACCTCAGCATCTATCTACACTTCAAAATCAGGCCTGAACCTCCTTGATTTCTGCTTGACGGGCTTGACAGAGGGATTGATGCCGAGACGGTGAACCGCTACTTGAGGATGTAAACTGGGCATCTCATGGTAATGCCAAGCAAAGACATCTTGATTTGCTCACAAGAAGGCAGTAAAATTATCTTTCTCCTATGAAGACATGTTTGTCAAGATGAAAGTGAGCCTCAGGTCGGCTTTGTCTCCTAGATTTATCTCCTTGAGCTCATCAGCTGTGGCTTGACTGCCTTCTTCTCATTCTTCCAGAGCCCCTTGCAACTCATCACCATTGGCTTCAGGTCATTTCTCATTAACCTCAAGTACATAGACCCATGATCCTGAAATCTTTGCCTCCAATAGAGCTTTAGCTTAGGCCATGATTTCTGCACCTTTCTTGAATTGGGGCACAAAAGGGTCGACCTTAAATATGGATGGCATATCAGGCTGCAGAAGTTTGAGTTAAAATTTACTGCGAAGTTGAGATTCAGTGATGGTGGGGCCAAAGGCACCCTCATATGAATCGCTTTGTCTTTGCACGGGTGTTTGCGATGTTTGCCCCGTGCTAACTAATACTTCACAGACATGTACCATGTGGCAAGCTTTTTGAGAATAAAAGCTCTGCCCTCTTGATTCTCTCAGTCTTTGCTCAAAGTCAGACTCAGGAGGCCATTGGGGTTTCTTTAACTTTGACTTCTTGTGCTTCCTGGTAGAAGAGGATGGCTCCAACTTTGCTTGAGCTGCCAAGGAATTAGCCACTGTTAAGAATTTAGCCACCTGGGCTAACGTCTTTTTCAGCCGTCTCTGGTGCGTCCTACCTATATTGGTTCATTCGAGCACTCTGTCAAGAGCCTCAAAGTCTGAGCATTTCAAGAATAAGAATAAGAAGGAGAAGGGTCAGTTGGTGAGGGACTTTTAAGGTCGTTCCCCTCATTTGACCCATCTGGGCAGGTTTTTACGTCATCACTAGAGTTGGACGTCTGCAGAAGGTCTTTCGGGTCTTTCCCATGCTTAGACCACTGGGGAGTGCTTTTAACGTTGCCACCCTCATTGGACATGCCTTTTTGATGTGACGAAGGAATGGTCGTTGACGATAGGGATAAAGTCTTTTAAAGTCGATAAGGGAGGAAGAGGCCTAGAAATTATGGCTTGACCGGTT
Source organism: Amborella trichopoda (assembly GCF_054954075.1). Classification (NCBI taxonomy): domain Eukaryota; kingdom Viridiplantae; phylum Streptophyta; class Magnoliopsida; order Amborellales; family Amborellaceae; genus Amborella; species Amborella trichopoda. The sequence goes on along the minus strand of NC_142337.1, from coordinate 22,722,236 downwards.
ACTGAGGAACTTTGTTCTTCTGGCGAGCAGCCCTTGGTACTCGTCTTCATCTAGTCGCCTTTGGAGGTGCTTGGTTCGTCTTGCTAGGTTTGTGAACAGCCTTAGCTTGACGAATCGCTTCTCACTTTAAAGACTTGAGCCTGCTCCGCTCGAGATGGACTTTCCATGGTTGGGAAGTTGAGGGATCAGCGAGATCAAAGGCTTCATCATGGGAGTCTTGTTCTGGGAAACTCTCCTGAGTGGAAGTATTGACTTGTGGGCATTCAGCATAAGCAATGTGACCTGCCTGGACTTTTTCAGTAACCACAGCTTCGAACCCATCGCATTTATCCAGCTCATGGCCCCATATCTGACGGTATGGGCACCAGTGATTCTCGGTCCCGTAAGCGAGGTGCTTAGGCTGCCTCGCAGGCTTAGGAGTGACGAGTCCTTGAGGGAGCATCTCCTCAAACAAGGCTAGATAGGGGTTCGAATTATCATTTCCCGCGTCTTGGGTTGAGGGGTCTTCTTGTACCAGTGGAGGAGAGACTTGGGGATCCCTGTCTAGACTGTCACCAACTTCTTGGCCTCTCTACATTTTCTTTGCTACTAACTTGTGGAAGTTAAAGCAATTGCTTAGGTCATGCCGCGATATCTGATGATATGGGCACCAGAGACCCTCGGTCTTCGAGTCTAGTGCTTTGGTTGTCTTGTTGGTTTTGGTGTGATGAGGCCTTCTTGAAGCATCCTGGCAAATAAGGCACAAAGGATGCGAGACTAGCTTGATCGTGCGTATCGAGACTAGCTTGATCGTGCATATCAAGACTAGCTTGATCATGAAACTTGATCTCGGGCAGCTCAATCATATTATGTTTCAGCAACAGTCGGAGCAACACGGGAACCCATACCTTTTCAAAAGGATAAACCTTGCTCTGATGTCTGCTCTAACAGTCATCTTGGTTAAGGTTTCCAGGTGGGGGTACCCAGTTGTATGACGGTTGCTGTTTGCCGGACTGAGGTGATATCTTTGTTGTGCTTACCCTTTTAGAGAGGTTCAAAGTCTGAGAGTCAGTCTTCTTTGGATCACTAACGCTAACAGTTGCACTGATTACCCCTTTTCGTTGGTTGCCCCGGGTGTTGGCCAGAGACCTACCATTGCCCCGGTTGTTTCCTGAGCTTGAGGACTATTGTCGTGACCCACCATGGGGGTGTGACAGTCTCTCTATGCGAACTTACTTACAGATTAGTGTTTGAACGTATTTTCAGCACCTTGGTCCCTGATACGAAGCAGGTCAATAAAGCCTACAAAACATTGGAAATTCGTGACAGTCTCAGAATGGCCTCAAAATTGGTCAAGGTATTTATCAGCACTTCAAATACCACCTGCCAAGTTTCATCACTATCATACATGTTTAAGGTAGTGAACACAAATAAACAATTTCGGGGAAATCGGTCTCTAGCACCCTGAAATGGACTCTGTAACTAGAGTTATACTTTTGGTACGTCAAACAGTGGTGGGACCACCGCCATTCGATCCGGGAGGGGTGAGGAATCCTTAAGAATGTAGGGTCTAGGCCGTGAAACCAGGCACAGTCCGTGCTAAGTCGAGCGTGACCCGAGTCGAGGATGACTCGAACGGGACATGGTTCATGGAGAGTGCAATATATATATATATATATATATATATATATATATATATATTCCTTTTAAACTTGATGAGAAATAGTTAAACTAAGCATGATGAAAGTAAGGAAAACAATAATTCAACCAAAATTAACTAACTAGAATGAAATCAGAAAGTCAAGAATAGAGCAAACCTACCTGAATAAAAACATTTTCTTGGTTTTTTTAAAAATTTTATTTTAAGTTGAAGTTTTTTGAGCATTCAGCTAAGAGTCACTGGAAGAGACCTAAAAATATTTAGAGCAATATGAGACATTGTAGTTTGCGCGACACAGGTAGTGTCGCCCTTGTAAGCTGGGCGACACCAGCTGTATCGCCCAAAACCAATATTTTTATTTTATTTATTTTATATTTTTTTATGAAGTATTGAGATGAAATTAAACTACATTAAACTTTAGTAAACACTAAAAACAATTGGTTTTTATGAAATAAATTAAAATAACTGGAAAACAATGAAGTTCAGATAGGACAAACCTATATCGAGTAAAATAGTTTTTTGGTATTTTTTAAAAATTTATTTTGCTTTGAAAATTTATGATAAGACTCTAGATAGGTCCTAAAATAGTTTTAAAAATTTTCAGAAAAATAAAACATGTCTTTTTTTGGGCGACACAAGGGGTGTCGCTCTTGTGAGCTGGTGTCGCCCAAAAACCTATTTTTATTTTTCATTTTTTTATATTTTTTTCTTGTATATATTGATAAAATAAACTTAATTTAAAATAAAGCGATAGGAGGGGACTGCAGATCTTACATAAAACTATTTATTTTGATCTGAAACTTTGGAAAATTCATAAAATCGTACCTATAACACTGGAAAGTTTAAACGTTTTATGAGATTTTCAAAATTTTGATGCTTGGATCACGCTCGATTTACCCCACGGTGGCCCCAAACTGTTTACAACGCATAATCAAGCGATCTAACGATGTAGAGCTCCATCAGGTGTGGCAATGGGTGAGGGCCAAGAACTGGAGTCATCTTAGGCTGGGGAGGATGAAGGACTCGATCTTCCATCAGGTCAATGCCTTGAGCTTTCTTATGAGCTCTAGAGACACAACAAAAGTGACAGGGCTCGTTCAAGGTGGTACTCTTCGGGAAAACCTACGAGTGCTAAAGCTAAAGGTGCTTGCTTGACGAAGGAGGAGTGGGCCGGAGCAGGATTGAGTCATGAGAAGGCCCGAGTCTAGGGTGAGGGGATGTCTGTGATGGCGATGCGTGTGCAACCCTTAAAGAAGGCTTACGGGAGACCTGGCGGTCAGTCCGAGCTCGTGGAAGTGATTTGGCCTTAGGAGGTCAAGACATACGATCAAGTGTCTGTAAGAGAACAAGTGTAAGCCTGCCCCTTACAGAGTGCACTTGTGTGGGCTGAATACGAAGACGAGGAGGTCGTCTCATGTGTACTCGAGTTGACGTAATGATGTTGTTGCCCCGAGCAGTGAGTTGCACATGATCAGCGTGCACAGGACCTGACCTTAGAAGGTCAGATCTTGGATGCTGACTCAGGATAGCACAAGGGTTGCCCTGAAATGTGGCTCGAGTGGGTGACCCACGAGCCTTGTGGTGTGTGTGAGGGGTTGAGATTGCGGCATTTTCGCCTCGATGTGTTGAGCCTCAAGGGATAAAGACTAGTGGTGCAGAAATGTGGGGGGTAGCCCTATGGCGACCCATAGAAGAAATGACAATTGTTTGCCTTTTGCAGAAAGGGACTGGGCAGCCTTCCAGCGTACCTCAGGAACACGACTGGCAAGTGACTTGCCGGTGGCTGGGTGCATGCTATGTGGGGCAACAGAAGTGTTGTCGATGCAGGGTGCCTTAATGGAGTTTCCACTAGAGCGAGGAGATGGGTAGTAAGGGACCTTTAAGTCCCGCCTCACATCGGTCCAGGTTAAGACCTGGGAGCTAGACATGGGGTCTTTGCTCAAGAGGAAGGTTGGGAACGAAGTCGAAGGGACTTGTTCCCTAGGGACACTCTTGAATGTGGCGATAAGAAAATCCCCGATCCAGATAAATGGGTTACAGAACTCACAAGCCTTAAATAAAATGTGAACAGATAATGAAAGCAAATAATAAAACAAGAAACTAGCCAAACAATAACGATCCAACTAAGGGATAGTAAGTCTCCAGTGGAGTCACCAAGATGGTTAAGTGCCTTGATCTCGTTTTGAGGATTGGGCGGCATGTATCTCGGGTTTCGAGGGAAGATCAGGGATGTTTTTGATATCGCTCTCTTGGGAATCTCTTTCGAGAACGGGGACAGGTGTTACCAATCGGTGAGAGAGGAATTTAAGGTGGGTTCGGGACTTACTCGGGCTGCCTCGAGTGGGGGCCCTCTTACATCACGAAGAAAGACCCCAGTAATAAAACTGGTTCGGAATCGCCTCCCTTGGCTTGTATTCTTATTTTTTCTGCAATCATACACATATGGCAAAGGTTATAAGATAGGTGGGTCCGACCTCACCCTTTTCCTCTTTGATGAACATACACAAGCATGAGCAGTCAAAAAGAAGGATAGAAAAATAAGAGAAGAAAGACGGGGAAGAGAAGAATTCGGCTGAGCGGGAGGATCACAGCGGTGACTAAGCTGATTGATAATTGGTCTTACGTGATAGATAAACAGGCTCGGCAACTAAGACCGACTCATAGGATTACTACTAGACATCATTATCAGTATCGAGAAGCTAGACACGATGGTTAGTCTGTCACAGCAATAAAGCAAGCCAAGTAATCTTGGCACAACAACATTACGGCTAGACAAAAGGATTCCTCGAGAGGCTAACCTCAATCCCTCTTAGTCGAATGAAAGAATAACAGAATGATGGTTATTAGGAAAGAATAAGAAATGAAATAAGAGAAGAAGGGAACAGAAGGAAGGAGGGAGGAGAAAGGAAGGAGGGAGGAGAAAGGAAGAGAAGAGTATGGGAGGAGAGTGTATAAAAGAGAGACATGGAAGGAAGACACTTTTGGCGTTAGACATTGCTGACTGTGTTAAAAGGAAGAGAGAGAAAATATAGTCGGTGTTAGGCTTCACCAACTATGTTATACAGAGGAGAAGAGAGAGAAGACACAGTCAGTATTAAGATTCACCGACTGTGCCAGAAGAAGAGAGAGAAAATGTAGTCAGTGTTAGGCTTTACCGACTATGTCAGAAGAAAAGAGAGAAGGTGTAGTCAATGCTAGGTTTTGCCTACTGTGACAAAAGAAAAGAAAGAGAGCAACACAACCGGTGCTAGGCTTGCCTCGATTGTGATGGAAGAGAAGCATGAGAGAGAGAGATTGAGCCAGCATTAGGCTTTGCCGACTGTGACAGAAGAAATGAGAGAAGGTGTAGTTGCTAAGCTTCGTCGACTGTGATAGAAGAGACGAGGAGAGCAACCTAGTTGGCGCTAGGCTTGTGCTTATTGTGATGGAAGAAAATGAAGAGAGGAAAATCCAACCGGCATTAAGCTTCATCGACTATTCAGAAGAGAGAGAGAGAAAAATTGAGCCGACGTTACACTTCTTCCACTGCAATAAAAGAGGAGAGAGAGAAATCAATCCGATGCTAGGCTTCACCGACTGTAATAGAAGAGAAAGAGAGAGAAATTTAGTCGGCGTTATGCTTCACTGATTGCAACAAAAGAGAAGAAGAAAGAGAAATCTAACCAGCGCTAGGCTTCCTCGACTGCAACAGAAGAAAAGGAGAGAGCAAAAAATAGATGATAAGAAGAGAGAGAAAGAGATAAAGACGAGAAGAAGAGAGAGAGATAAAGATGTGAAAGGGGAAGGAGAGAGAAAGAGATGGAGATGAAAAAGAGGGGAGAAGAGAAAGAGACGAGAAGAAGAGAGAGAAAGAGATAGAGATGAGAAGAAGAGAGAGAAAGAGATAGAGATGAAAAAAAAGGGAGAAAGAGGGGAGGAGAGAGAAAGAGATAGAGATGAGAAAAAAGGGAGAAAGAGGGGAGGAGAGAGAAAGAGATAGAGATGAGAAAAAAGGGAGAAAGAGGGGAGGAGATAGAAAGAGAGAAGGAGAGAGAACGATGGGAGAAGAGAGAAAGAGGGGAGGAGAGAAAGTTACCTACCTGATGGTACCGATCCCTTTCTTCTCTCTCCCTCCAAGATGTACCCACAAGCTTTAACAAAATTCAGAATTTTGTTGATTGATCCAAGAAGAATGAATCCGTTCTTTGTACAGTGAGGCATTGCCTGTTTATATAGAATTGGGCTAAAATGTGGCTGTACGCCCAAAAAATACCTAGAATTGAAGATAATAACAACTTAATTGATTTTAAAGAAGTTCTAAAAATGGGTGCAAAAGGTCTGTTTTTCCCCCACCAAATAATGTGTGGAATTCCATAACAGTCCCTACTGCGGCCTGAGAACTTGCGTGATGTTTCATGATTGATTCGGGGTCGTTCTGATGCTCATTTGATCGATGGATTATTATTTGGTTGTAGGGCTCGGCATGGTGATCATTTTGATGCCAACTTCAAGCCATCAATCATGTTTTTGAGCCATGATCATGAGACTTGAATTTTGGATGAATCTTAAAAACTTCAGATCGATTGTGCTCTCGTTCCTTAATGTTTCTTCATGACTTCTTCATTGAATCACACTGAACATGTCGTCACGATCATGTTGCAACAAACGTAGCTTGATTTTGTGTCCAGATGAAGATTTTGTTGTCTTGAGTTTTGGACCGGAATCTTGAAATCCGATGATCGAAATTTATAGCATTTTTTACACCTTCATATGTGAAATCCAACCATTCATTACACACGAGGTTCAGACCAGAGATAACCTCAGACCTCACGCACATAATACAATTGGTTTCATTTTGATCGGGTATGCGAGCGTCGTGATCTGGCTGCTCGAACCAGATGTGTTGCTTGTTGAATTTTCTGCAACTTCTTTCATGGATCAGCAACTTTCATTTAGTTTTTCTCTCTGTTCGAGCATCCTCACAGGGAATACCACATATAGAATTGCTCACAAACACGCTCACAAAATTTGGGAGTGATCCGACTTGGAACAAGTGAGATATGGGCCCCGAAAGTGACTGGTTGTGACTGTAAAAACAGCCACCTTTAATGGTTTTTTTTATGCAGTGAGGCCACATGGGAATAGTGTGCGACCTACCCCTTTTCGGTATTTCACCCATAACTTTGTCTTGGAGTGCCTGATTAAGCCGAATTTAACCCGTAAGGGTTTTCGACTTGTGCCTCGAGCGAGTTTGGCTTCGAAGCGCGCATAGCTAGGCTCGATCAGCGTCGAGCGCTCACTTGATTTCTTTCTTATTATGTGCCTGTGTGCTTGACTTTATTTTCATTTTCGTGCTTCTTTACACACTCTAGCATACACCGACAGGAAATCCCGGAAAACCAGAAAACAAATTTTTCGAAAACCCCCAAAATTTGTGTTAACGACTTGAGGGGAACCTATCATTGAGTGTTGAGGAGGTTGGGATTAGCGTAACTTTAACTATGAGCGCCCCTGCATAATCCTTTGCCTCAAAGCAACTCCGCCTATAATAGGACCTGCTGAACATCCTATAACAGGAGGCCAGGACTTTTGTTGGGACCTATATCAGCCCAGCCGCATTTCAATAGTTAGGAACCCACTCTCAAGCCAAGCCTACCCATAATCAAACTTGGTCAAATGTTTTCGTGTGCTTGCTTGCTCATTTCTGATCGGTTAATCTTAGATTCCAGTCCAGACCCGCTTTTGGTTCGTGTTAAGCTTCTGGGTCAAATTTTAGGCTTATACCCAGCGTAGCCTAGGTCTGAACCAGGTTTCACCTTGATCCGAACCTTGACGCCCTCTTGGTCCGAGTCGAAGGCTCGTTCCTAGCTCATCTTCGATCCATTCCGGGTCCACGTCTGGTCTGATCATTAAAACTCTCTGGGTCTAAGTTCAGGCTTGTACCCAACCTAGCCTAGGTTCGAACGAAGTTCACACCCAGGTCCGAACCTAGGACCCCTCTTGGTTCTAGTCGAAAGCTCGTTCCTAGCTCGTCTTTGATCCATTCCAGATCCACAACTGATCTAATCCTTAAAACTCTCTGGGTCCAAGTCTAGGCATATACCTAGACTAGCCCAGGTCTGAACCAGATTCACACCCAAGTCTGAACCAAGGCCCCCTCTTGGTCCTAGTCGAAGGCTTATTCCTAGTTCAATCTTGATCCAATCCGGGTCCACATCTGGTCTGAGTTTCAAAACCCTCTAAGTCCAAGCCCAGGCTTGCACCCAGCTTAGTCTAAGTTCGAACCAGGCTCACACCCTGGTCCTAACCTAGACCCACCCTTGGTCGGAGCCGAGACTCATGCACCATCTAGTTTAGATCTTAGTCTAGATTCTAGTATAGGTCTATGTTTAGAGTTAGCTCTAGAGATAGATTCGACTCACCCTAGCTTAGGGTCTGCACCAAAACTCAGTGAGTCTAGATTCTAGTCTAGTCTTAGCCTAGGTCTAACTTAAGGTTTACCTAAAGAGTTAGGCTAGGTACAACCTCGTTCGTCAAGTCTAGATTCTAGTACCTTGCCAAGAGAAATCACCATGTCAGTCACCCAAGGTGACTATGATGACTGTTCCACAACCGACTCTAAGCCCAACCTTCCCAAACCTAAGGACTACTATGCCACAATCCCTTAGGATGACGATCAGAACTCAGCCCAGTCCATAATCTGAATCCCTGGTCTCTAAATAGAGGAAGAGTCAAGTCCCAAAGATCTACTCCTAATCTCGAGGTGTGTATGGTCTAAAAAGCAGATTCTGCCTGGAAAACATTGAATAGTCAAGGGGTCCGACTGGGCATTGTCGTAGAGGGAACGTTACGTAGCCACAGTTGGAGCCGTGTAACCTTAGGAAACCAAAGTAGGAGTCGTGTGAGAGGAGAGGTCCATGCTATATCTAAGGCCCCCAAGAAGTTGCACCCAGATAACCTTGAGGCTCAACAGTCTCAAAATGAAGACCCAACTAGGTCTAAGAGGTCTAACCCAACCTCGAGTCACCATAGTATAACCCATGAAGTTCTGAATATGGTACCGACCCTTAGGTGAGATGGACATCCAGGCCACCCTTAAGAGTCTAGCTCATCTAGGTTACACTGTCATAGCCCCAGCTCATGTATCGATCTTAATCTAGCCTAATAGCATAGGTCAACCCCTGGCACAGCCGAGTCAGTCGATTCCTCAATCAGTGCCTTCGGTACATCCGGTCCAACAAACCATGCAGTTTTCGCAACCAGTGGAGAGATCTATGGGTCAGTACGCCCCTCAAGCACAAACATGTGAAACTGCCTCGGTTACCGTTGCTCATCAATCTCAAGCACAAGTGAGCCAACATCTACCCCAAGTCTCGACTCATCAGGCTGTGCTTGGAAACCCATCGATCGGTGGGCCTATTATCATGCCAAATACCCAACAAGACAGCAACACAAAGGCAATACAAGATATACTTGTAAGAATGGGTAGGCATGAAATCCTACCTTCAAAGGCTTATGTTGATGAGACCCTAGGAGGCATGGAAGACCTTTCCTCAGGGTTTGTAATCCCAGAGTTTAGAAACAAATTCAATGAGAAGAGTAACCTAGATATTCACGTCAATGCGTACCTCCTCTCCGTTCGAGCTTTGAGAGATAGGCCTAACGAGCTGAAGGCCCTGTTTTCACAAACATTGACCGGCGAGGCCTTGAACTGGCATCAGAGAATAATGACCGCTCAACCACACATTACTCTAGACAAAATGTTCAACTAGTTCATCTCTCATTACCGTGGGTCAACACAAAGATCTCTCTCCCAGGCTGAGCTCAGTGCCACAAAACAAAACCCCGGATACTCCTTTGAGGATTCCATTGGTCAATTCCACGAGGCGACGATGTGAGCCATTGAATGTCCACTTACAGACCCAGTTAAAATTTCCATGGCCTTAGAAAATGCCGCTTCTGAATACAAGACTTTCTTCAGCTAAGGCATTGTCCCCCACTCTTTTGGCTCTAATATCAACCGAATGGCACGATATGAAAGGGCGAGAGCAACACCCTTCAGCACTAGGCCCGATAACAAACCCATCACGACTCCCCAAGATAAGAATAAGAGCAATGGTAAGGGGAACGTTTCTAGTCAAGTTAATGAGGTTGTCAATAATAGACCGGCTCAAGGTTCAGCCACTCAGCATAACAATAGGAATCAAATTCGAAGGGGTCAGCCTAGAGCTGACGCTCAAAATAACAATCAATGGCACAACTTCACTCCTCTCAAAGACCCGTTAGAAAAAGTGCTGGAGTTACTCTTGAAGAAAAACATGGTTCAACTCCCGCCACCATCTGAACCACCATTTGAGGTTAAGGATAAGAACAGATGGTGCAAGTGGCATAGAAACCAGGATCATTATACCCAAAACTGTTTCTATTTGAAGAGGGTGATTCAATGATCAATAGGGGCGACATCTCTGTCAGACCTAGAAATCAACTTGTTGAGAAATCTAATCAAAAGATGGGTATCTTTACAAACCCTCTCCTTAAAAATATGGCCACAATGACCGAAGAAACGGAAGCTCCGAGTAACTCAAAGGAGGATGTTATCATTCCTATGATTGAAAACGAAGACGAAGAGGATGGTCCTAGTAAATTCATATTCGCTGGTGATTATCACCTCCAAGAGGCTGAAAAAGATCTTTTGAGTCTTCTTAGAGGAAACTCTTCATCCTAGAACTCTAATGACCCTCCTAAGTGGGACCAGTATGACGAAGATGATACCCTAGAGATTGACATGGTTAGAGCTAACGAGAGGGGGACATCTTCTAAACAAGGGTCCAACACCTCGATGTCTCCCACTATGCGTCCAAATAAGGGGCCAACACCTTTGGAAATTCTAAAGGGCCCACCTGGGCCACCTTCACAAGATTTCTAGAGTGATCCACCAATTAGGGATCAAGAATTGAATATTGAAAATCTGATCATGTTACCTCCTGAAGAGGTAGGCTCTCTAAAGTCATTAACAACATGAGCACAACTTCGATAACCGAGCACCACCATGTCAAGAGAATGCATCCTATGATGAGCAAGTTCTCAACGGAATGAAAAGACTTGTAGTGGCAACCCCATCAAAATAGTCAATAGGGGAAAACTCCTCTCATGAAGAGGATACAATAGGGATAACTAATGAGACTGAACCCTTGTTTGTTGATTCCCAACACGTGATAAGGCCGTTTAATACAACGGGAGAAACTAATGAGATTGAATCGATCTTTGTTGACTCCCAACATGTCGTAAGGCCATCTAGTACCAACTCAACCACTCCTCTTGTGCGAGAGTCTCATCTATGCTCAAGCACTGAAAAGGAGTCTACTACGTAGTTAACCCCTAAGAAGCAATTCAAAATTTGCAATGATAAACATCACCGAAAAGGAATTAGGTGATCACTCACCCGTATCCAGAAGGCATTAACACCTAATGTGCAACGTAAAGTACTCCATCAATGGAAAAACCCTGATGAGCCCATCCGTCCATACAGAGAGCTTTGGGATTTGGAAACTGAGAGTGATTTTGAGTCCCAAAATCGAGGTTCAAGTGGGGCAGTTTAAAGGAAAAGCTCAACGAAAATTAACCAATAATTGTCAAAGAGATTTTGGATGCCAACCTGGATCAAGGGAAATCAAAGAAAGACCGATATTAGAACCTCCTTGCCACTTGGAGAAGGGAAAGATGATTGAATTCTTACACGATCTTAAGGAGAATTGCTAAAAAGAAAAAAAGAGGCACCTTTGACTCATCTTTCCCTTCCTCTTCCTTTATCATTCTTTTCTTCTTATTCTTTGAAAAAAGAAAAAAAGAGAAAAACAAAAAAAAATCTAATTCGTTGGGCTAAATCCTAAAGGACTCCCAAGCGTTGGACAAAATGTCATCAGCTTGAAAATTTGAATGGAACCCAGAGGCGATGAGAAAATAAATAAAAAATCTCATCTATAGGACTAAAAATCTGAAAGGACTCCCCAGCATTAAAAAAAATGTCACCGGGCTGAAAATTTGAAAGGAACCCTAGGGCCACGAGATAAAATAAATAAGTTTTCTCCTTCTACTCTCCAAAGACTTTAATCTCTATACCTCTTCTCTTCCTTCCTCTGAGTCAAAGTGGTGTTAAAAGAAAATCAATAAGCATTAACCTGGCGATCATTGTTAAAGACCTAGATCTTTTGATACTTTGAAAGTTGAGTGGTGGAGGAACGAAATTGGAAATCCAAAGAGATTCTGAATGCCCTGGGATGGTATCCTATAGTTTCAAGGCTCTGTTTCGCTCGAAACTCCACAAAACTTGCAATACAAGAGTTGAGGTTGGAAGACAAGGAAATACTTGATGATTCCTTGTCCCGAATATTCAATCAAGGACTCGATACACTCACATAGGTCCAGCAAAGCGGTCACAAGTGGTTAAACTGTAAGACCTACATTAAAGAAAACCACCCCCCAACAAGGGCAAAGGAAAATATATATATATATATATCGGTCATATGAGTATAACTGCTGACTACACCGTCCATCGTTGCATGATGTTAAACTACTTAGAGGGTTCTATGGTTGCAGGAGCGAAAGCTGCTAACCAACATTATTTTTCAAAATATCTCTCTCTTTTCAAAATTTTCACTATATGTTTTGTGCTTTAAAAAACTTTAATTTCTTTCTTAAAATCGTAGCTTGTCCCTGCTCTAGGTTCTATTTCAAATCCCTTCCTACATTAAAAAATTTCTAAAAAGAGTTATAAAAACAAAGGAGCTTGGGCACCCGTATATGATGAACATCGTGTTGCTACGATTATCTCGTTGCTGTCTTGCCTCTCTATTCGGAATTGATCAGACAAGTCAGGTCTTGTAGAAAGACTTTTCCTATAGGAAGCCTTAGGAAAACCCTAAGGAAATCAAAGAAATTACCAGGGTTAAATATTTTCAAACCTAAGGTCAAGTGGCATAGTTGTAAAATCCACCTCGAGTTTCCAGCCGGCGTAACTCGCCAACACCTCACACCAAAAACCCTAGGATGAAAATACCCTAGGTGGGTGACCATGGGAGTGCAATGGTTTGGAGGGATAGTTAGTGTGTCATCTGACGTTGGGATGACATTCATCTTTGACATGCTCCTGGCCCTCGAAGGACAAGGAGTGCATATTCGCCTGCCCCTCGAAGGATAGGGAACGAAAGCGTGTCTACTTCTTTGTCACTCTCTTGTCCCTCGAAGGACAAAGAGTGCCAACGAGGGGAAACTGTAGACACCTCACTTTAAATCTAGCAATTTCTATGGATTTCTTTAACCCTTAGGATCACATTGACCTAGTGAACCCAAACTCCAGAGTTCACACAACTTACCCTCGGACAGAACCATTCTGTCAACCTAGAAACCCTGTTACACCCTGTTTTGACCCAAAACACTGAAAACACGTTGTTTTATGGAAAAAATCATTACAAAGAGTAAAAAAAATCCGTTTTGACTCAAAAGTTTTTTGGAAGCTTCACAACAGGCTCAAGAACACGTGTGAAAAATAATTTTTCAAGTTAGAGGTGTCTTGATCTGGGCGACACTAGGTGTGTCGCCCAGATGTGTTTTCACTAGAACTCATTTTTACACGTTCTCACGCATTTCCCCTACTTTTTAAGTCATTTATCTTGGGCGTGGGGCCAAGGTATAGCTATCCATTCCTCCCAAAATTTGTTTGTTTTTCTTAAAAAAAACCATCTCGGTGGTCATTTGAAGGAGTGGGAATAAAGACTCTGGGAGACTTTTAGAAACCTGAGAGCAGTTTTCGAAAAAATGCAGTTTTCGAAAAAAATGACCTCTTGCACCCTACAACTGAAACTATATTTTTAGTGCCTCAAATCACTATGGGACCACCGCCATTAGATCCGTCACCGTCAAAAACCCTTAAAGGCTAAGTTTCAGCTTAATCAGACACTCGAGAACAAAGATATGAGAAAAACATTGACACAGGAGAGGCCGCACACTATTCCGGTGTGGCGTCACTGCACCAAAACACCATTAAAGGTGGTTGTTTTTACAGTCATAGACAGTCACTTTCAGGGCCCATAACTCACTCGTCCCAAATCGGATCGTTCCCAAATTTGGTGAGCATATTCATCTCATCTAGACGAATAATTCAATAAGTGGACGCCCCGAGACAATGATCGGCAGGAAGAAAAGCTAGAGAGAAGTTGTAGAAAGTTCAGCAGTGACATGCCTCGCTCGATGGAACAAATCACAACGCTCGAGCAACGGATCAACGCCAAACCAATTCCATTATGTGCGTACAACCCAGGGTTTTCAATGACCCAAACCCCGTACATGATGGACAGTTAGATTTCATGCATGATGCTGATGAAGTAACTAAAATTCTGGCCACCGGATTCTAGATTTAGACCAAAACTCAAAAGTTGCAAAATCTTCGTACGGGTTCCAAATCATGTCCCGTTTGTTGCCACACGATGAACTACGATGCTTAGTGAACTACGATGAAAAAATTATGGAAAAATATCAAGGAATGAGCACATTATCGATCCGAAGTTTCCAAGATTCAAACAAATTTCAAGTCTCATGATCATGGCTCAAAGTTGTTATAAAAAAGAATGCCACGTCGAGCTCTACAAGAAAACAATAATATTTCGATCAAATAGGCATCAGAGCAACTGCACAACCTCAGTCCATACATCATGACGATAAACGGCCCAGCCACGGTCCATACGGCATGACAATAAACAGCTCAGCCTCGGTCCAAACTGCACGACCCTAAAGTGCTCAACCTAGGTCCATACTACATGATTCTAAACTGCTCAGGCTAGGTTCATACTGCATGACCCTAAACTTCTCAACCTCAGTCCATATTACATGACCCTTAACTGTTGAACATCGGTCAAGAGTGCATGACCCAAAATCGCTCAGCCTCGGTCCATAAGGCATGACCCTAAATTTCTCTGCCTCGGTCCATACTGCAAGACCCTTAACTACTCAGCCTCGATCCTTTAGGCATGAACCTAATCTGCTAAGGCTCGGTCCACACTGCATAACCATAAACTGCTCAGCGTCGGTCCATACTGTATGACCCTAAAATGCTCAGCCTTGTTGCATACTACATGACCCTAAACAATACAGCCTTGGTCCACACTGCATGACCCTAGAAGTTTTAGCCTAGGTCCATACTGCAGAACCCTAAACTGCTCATCCTCGGTCCGTATTAAATTACCCTAAATTTCTCAGCCTCGGTCCATACTGCATGACCTGAAACTGCTAAGCCTCAGTCCATACTGCAAGGCCCAAAATTGCTCAGCCTCGAACCACACTAGATGACCCTAAACTGCTCTGCCTCGGCCTCGGTCCATACTGTCAGACCCTAAACTTCAAAGCCACGGTCCATATTGCATGATTCTAAAAACCTCAGGCTCGGTCCATACTGCATGATGCTAAACTTCTCTGCCTCAGTCCATGCCGCATGACCCTAAACTGCTCAGCCTCGGTCCATACTGCATGACCCCAAACTGCTCCTCCTCTGTCCAAACAATTGGATCCTAAACTGTGCAAGCTGAGTCCATGTTAACTGCTTAGCCTCAGTATTTACTACTTGACTAAATTGTGCAGCCTCAGTCCATACTACATGTCTCTTAACAGTTCAGCCTTGGCCCATACTGCATAACCATAAACTGCTCAGCCTTGATCCATACTACATGAGCCTAAAATGCTCATCCTCAGTCCAAACTGCATGAACCAAAACTGTTCAGCCTCGGTCCACATAGCATGACCATAAACTGCTCAGCCTCAGTCTATGTAGTGTGACATAAACTGTGCAACCTTAGTCCACACAAGATGACCCTAAACTGCTCAGCTTCCATACCGCATAACCCTAAACTGCCCAGCTTCGGTACATACTGCCTGACGCTAAACTACTATGCCTCAGTCCATACTGCATCACCCTAAACCGCTCAGCCTCGATACCTACTGCATGATCCTAAGCTGCTCAGGCTCCATCCATACTGTATGACCCTAAGCTGCTCAGGCTCAGTTCATGCTGTATGACCCCTAACTGCTCAGCCTCGGTCCATACTGCAATACCCTAAACCTCTCAGCCTCGGTGCATACTGCAAGACCCTAAACTACTCAGCCTCGGTCCATACTGTGGACCGACCCTAAAGTGCTCAGCCTCGATCCATACAGACTGACTCTAAACTGCTCAAACTCGGGCTTTGTTGCATGATTATAACGTGCTCAGCCTCGATCCATACTGCATGACCTTAAACCGCTTAGCATCGATCGATACTGCAATACCCTACACTACTCAGCCTTGGTACATACGGCATGACCGTAAACTGCTCAGGCATGGTCCATATGTCACGACTGTAAACTGCTTAGCCTCCGTCAAAACTGCATGACCCTGAACTGCTCAGCCTCGGTCTATAAATCATGACCCTAAACTGCTCAAGCTTGGTCCACACTGCATGACCCTAAACTTGTCAGCCTCGTCCATGCTACCTGACCCTAAGCAGTTTAACGTCGGTTTGGACTGCATGACTCTAAACTGCTCGTCTTTGGTCCATAGAGCATGACCTTATACTTCTCAGCCTCGGTGCATAGTGTCGTACCCTAAACTGCTCAAGCTCGGTCCATACTACATGACCCTGAACTGCTCTGCCTCTGTTCAAACAACTTTATTAAATTGCGTAGCCTCGGTCCATACTACATGGTTCTCAACTGTTCAGCCTTGATCAAAATTGCATAACCCTAAACTGCTTAGCCTCGGTCCATATTGCAAGAGCAAAGAATGCTCAACCTCGGTCCATTTTGCATGGCTAAAAACTTCTCAGCGGAGGTCCATAAAATATGACCTTAAACTTCTTAGCCTCGATCCCTACTGATGGACCCTAAACTGCTTATCCTCGATCCATAGAGCATAACCTAAAACTGCGCAACCTCAGGCCCCATTGCATGACCCTAAACTGCCCATACCGCCTGACCCTAAACTGCTCTGCCTCAGTCCATACTGCATGAACCTAAACTGCTCAGCCTCGCTCCATATTCCATGACCTTATACTGCTCAGCCTCATTTCATGCAGTATGACCCTTAACTGCTCTGCCTCGATCCATACTGCATGACCCTAAACTGCTCAGCCTCGGTCTATACTGCATGACACTAAATCGCTCAGCCTTGATCCTTACTGCATGACCCCAAACTACTGAAGGCCTTGGTCCATTTTGCATGACCCGAAAGTGCTCAGCCTCGGTACATACGTCATGACCCTAAAAAGCTCAGCATCGGTCGATACTGCATGACCCTAAAGTGCTCAACCTCGGACCATACTGCACGGGCTTAAATTACTCAGCCTCAGTCCATATTGCATGACCCTAAACTTCTCAAGCTCGGTCTATATGGCATGACCCTAAACTGCTCAGCCTTTGTCCATACTGCAAGACCCTAAAGTGCTCAGCCTCTGTCCATACTGCTTGACCCTAAAAAGCTCAACATCTGTCGATACTGCGTGAACCCTAAAGTGCTCCGCCTCTGTCCATACTGCATGACCCAAAACATTTCATGCTCGGTCTATATTGCATGACCCTAAATTAGTCTGCCTCGGTCAACACTGCATGACTCTAAAGTGCTCAGTCGCTGTCCATACTGCATGACTCAAAATAGCTCAGCATCAGTCGATACTGCAGAACCTTAAACTGCTCAGCCTTGTCCATACGGCATGACCATAAACGGCTCAACCACGGTCTATACGGCATGACCGTAAACTACTCAGCCTTAGTCAAGACTGCATGACCCAAAACTGCTCGTTCTCGGTCCATAATGCATGACCGCATACTTCTCAGCCTCAGTCCATACTGCCAGACCCTAAACTGCTCAAGCTTGGTCTATACTGCATGACCCTCAACTGCTCAGCCTCGGTCCATACTACTTGACTAAATTGCGCAGCCTCGGTCCACAATACAGGGTTCTTAACTGTTCAGCCTTGGTCGATACTGCATAACCCTAAACTGATTAGCCTCGGTCCATACTGTAAGAGCCGAAAAAGCTCAACCTCGGTTCATACTGCATGACCGAAAACTGCTCAGCTGCGGTCCACACAACCTAACCCTAAACTGCTTAACCGCGGTTCACACTGATTGACCCTAAACTTCTCAATCGCGAATCCATACAACATGACCCAAAACTGCTCAACCTCAGTCCACATTGCATGACCCTAAATTGCTCAGCCTCGGTCCACACCGCATGACCCTAAACGGCCCTGCCTCTGTCCATGCTGCCTGACCCTAAACTGCTCTGCCTCAGTACATACTGCATGACCCTACGCTGCGTAGCCTCGGTCCATATTGCCTGAACCTAAATTGCTCAGCCTCGTTTCATGATGCATGGCACTTAACTGCTCAGCCTCGATTCGTACTGCATGACCCTAAACTGCTCATCCTCGATCCATACTGCATGACCCTAAACAGCTCATCCTCGGTCCATACTGCACGACCCTAAACTGCTCAAGCAAGGTGCATATTGCATGACCCTAAACTGCTCAAGTAAGGTCCATAATACATGACCCTAAATTGCTCTGCCTCGGACCATACTACGTAACTCTAAATTTCTTAGCGTTGGTCCATACTGCAGGGCCCTAAAGTGCTCAGCCTCGGTCCATAGTGCATGACCCTAAAGTGCTCAGCCTTAGTCCATACTGCATGACCCTAAACTTCTCAAGCTCGATCTATACTGCACGACCATAAACACCTCAGCCTCGGTCAATATTGCAAGACTCTAAAGTGCTCAGCCTCGGTCCACACTGCATGACCCTAAATAGCTCAGAATCAGTCGATACTGCATGACCTTCAACCGCTCAACCTCGGTCCATACGGCATGTCCGTAAACGGGTCAGCCACGGTCCATACGGCATGACCTTAAACTGCTCTGCCTCGGTGCAAACTGCAGGAAGCTACTCAGCCTCAGTACATACTGGATGAGCTTAAACTGCTCAGGTTCATTCCGTACTGCCTAACCCTAAACTCTCAGCCTAGATCCATTCTACATGACCCCAAACTATTCAGCCTCGCTAGAGACTTCATTGCCTTAAACTGCTCAGCCTCGGTCCAAACTGCATGACCCTTAACAGCTTATCCTCGGTCAAAACTGCATGACCCTAAACTGCTCTGCCTCAGTCCATAGTGCTAGACCCTAAAATTCTCATCCTCGTTGTATAGTACATGACCCTAAACTACTCACTCTATGTCCATACTGCATAAACCTAAAGTGCTCAGCCTCAATCCATGCTGGTTGACCCTAAACTGCTCAAACGCGGCCTTTGCTGCACGATTATAAAGTGCTCAGCCTCGGCCCACACTGCATGACCTTAAACAGCTCAGCATCCGTGGATATTGCATGACCCTGCACTACTCAGCCTCTGTCCATACGGCATGACCGTAAACTGCTCAGCCATGGTTCATATGGCACGACCGTAAACTGCTCAACCTCGGTCAAACTGCATGACCCCAAACTTCTCAGCCTCGGTCCATACTGCATGACCTAAACTGCTCAGGCTCGGTCCACACTGCATGACCCCAAACTTCTCGACCTCGAACCATACTACATGTCCCGAAGCAGTTCAGCGTCGATCTGGACTGCATAACCCTAAACTGCCCGTACTCGGTCCATACAGCATGACGTTATACTTCTCAGCCTCGGTCCATACTGTGGGTAAACTGCTCTACCTCGGTCCAAAGTACTTGACTAATTACGCAGCCTCGGTCCACACTACGTGGTTCTTAACCATTCTGCCTTGGTCAGTACTACATAATGCTAAACTGCTTAGCCTCGTTCCATATTACCAGAGGAAAAAAAGCTTAGCTTCAGTCATTACTGCATGCAAAAGTGCTCGGCCAAGCTGCACACAACATGACCTTAAACTGCTTAGCCTCGGTCCATACTGATTGACCCTAAACTGCTTATCCACGATCCATACATCATGATCCAAAACTGCGCAATCTCAGTCCACATTGCATGACCCTGAACTGCCCAGCCTCTGTCCATACTGCCACACCCAAAACTGCTCTGCCTTAGTCCATACTGCATGACCCTAAACTTCTCAGCCTCGTTCCATATTGCTTGACCCTAAACTTCTCAGCCTCGTTTCATGCTGCATGGCCCTTAACTGCACAGCATCAGTCCACACTGCATGACCCAATACTGCTCAGCCTCAATCTATACTGCATGACCCCAAACTGCTCAGCCTCGATCCTTGCTGCATGACTCTAAACTACTCAAGGCCTCGGTCCATATTGCATGACCCGAAACTGCTCAGCCTCGGTCCATACTGCATGACCCTAAAAAGCTCAGCATTGGTCGATACTGCATGACCTTAAAGTGCTCAGCATCAGTCCACATTGCATGACCCTAAACTTCTCAAGCTTGGTCTGTACTGCACGACCCTAAACTACTCAGCCTCGGTCCATACGGCATGACCCTAAGTGCTCAGCCATGGTCCATACAGCATGACCCTAAAAACATTAGCATCAGTCGATACTGCGTGTACCAAAAGTGCTCAACCTCAGTCCCTACTGCATGACAAAAAACTTCTCATGCTCGGTCTATACTGCATGACCCTAAAGTTCTCAGCCTCGGTCCATACTGCATGACTCTAAAGTGGTCAGCATTGGTCCATACTACATGACCCTAAATAGCTCAGCATCGGTTGATTTTGCATGACCCTAAACTGCTCAGCATTGGTCCATAGGACATGACAGTAAATGGCTCAACCACGGGAAACTGCTCATCCTTGGTCCATACAGCATGACTGTAAAGGGCTCAGCCACGGTCCATACAACATGACTGTAAATTGCTCACTCTCAGTTCAGACTGCATGACTCTAAACTGCATATCCTCAGTCCATATTGCATGACCTTATACTTCTCTGCCTCGATCCAAACTGCCGGACCCGAAGTTGCTCAAGCTTGGTCCATACTGCATCACCCTTAGCTGCTCAGCCTCGATCCACACTACTTGACTGAGCTAAGCAGCCTCGGTCGATACTACGTGGTTCTTAACAGTTCAGCCTTGGTCAATAATGCAAACCCTAAATTTCTTAGCCTCGGTCCATACTGCAAGAGACGAAAAAGCTCAGCCTCGGTCCATACAGCTTGACCCAAAACTGCTCAGTTGTGGTCCACACAACCTGATCCTAAACTGCTTAGCCTCGGATCACACTAATTGAACCTAAACTTCTCAGCCACGATCCATACAACATGACTTAAACGTGCGCAACCTCAGTCCACTTTGCATGACCCTAAACTGCTCAGCCTTGGTTCATATCGCATGACCCTAAACTGCCCAGCCTCAGTCCATACCGTCAGACCCTAAACTGCTCTACCTCAGAACATACCGCATGACCATAAACTGCTCAGCCTCGGTCCATATTGCCTGACCGTAAACTGCTCTACCTCGTTTCATGATGCATGACCCCAAACTGCTCAGCCTTGATCCATTCTGCATGACCCCAAACTACTCAAAGCTTTGGTACATATTGCATGACCCTAAACTTCTCAGCCTCGGTCCATACTGCATGACCTTAAACTTCTCATCCTCGGTCCATACTGCATGACCCTAAATTGCTTAAGCAAGGTCCATACTACATGACCATAAACTGCAAAGCCTCGGACCATACTGCATAACTCTAAAGTGCTCAGCCTCAATCCATATTGCATGACCCAAAACAAGCTCGGTCTATATTGCATGTCCCCAAACTGCTCAGCCTCGGTCCGTACTGCACGACCCTAAAGTGCTCAGCCTCGGTCCATACTACAAAAGCATAGCATCGGTCGATACTACATGACCCTAAAGCGCTCAGCCTCAGTCCATATTGCCTGACCCTAGACTTCTCATGCTCGGTCTATACTGTATGACCTTAAACGCCTCAGCCTCGGTCCATAATGCATGACACTAAAGTGCTTAGCCTTGGTCCATAATGCATGACATTGAATAGCTCAGCATCAATCGATATAGCATGACCTTAAACTGTTGAGCCTCGGTCCATAAGGCATGATCGTAAGCGACTCAGCCACAGTCAGTACGGCATCCGCATCGGTCCAAACTGCATGACCCTAAACTGCTCAGCCTCAGTCCATACTGCATGACCCCAAACTGTTCAGCCTCGGCCCAGACTTCATTACTTTAAACTACTCAGCCTCAGTCCAAACTGCATGACCCTGGACAGCCTATCCTCTATCCAAACTGCATGACCCTAAATTGCTCAGCGTCGGACCATATTGCATGACCCTAAAGTGCTTAGCCTCCATCCATATGGCCTGTACCAAAACTTCTCAGGCTAAGTCTATACTGCATGACCCTAAAGTGCTCAGCCTTGGTCCGTACTGCATGACCCCAAAGTGCTCAGCCTCGGTCCATAATGCATGATCCTAAACAGCACAGCTTCGGTCCATACTGCATGACCCTAAACTTCTTAGCCTCAGTACATACGGCATGACCGTAAACTGCTTAGCCATGGTCCATACGACATGACCATAAACTGCTCAGCCTCGGTCCAAACTGCACAACCCTAAAGTGCTCAGCCTAGGCCCATACTACAAGACCTTAAACTGTACGTGCTAGGTCAATAACTCATGACCCTAAACTGCTCAACCTCGGTCTATACTACGTGACCCTAAACATTTCAACCTTAGTTCAGACTGCATGACCCTAAACTTCTCAGCCTCGATCCATACGGCATGACCCTAAAGTGCTCAGCCTCGATCCATACTGCATGATCATTAACAGCTCAGCCCGGTTTCTATAGGCATGAACCTAAATTGCTAAACCTCGATCCACACTGCATGACCATAAACTGCTCGACGTCGGTCCAAACTGCATGACCCCAAATTGTTTAGCCTCGGTGCATACTACATGGCCCTAAATATTTCAGCCTCGATCCACATGGCATGACCCTAAACTGCTCAGTCTCAATCCATACTGTATGACCCTAAACTGCTCATCCTCGGTCCATACCAAATTACCCTAAGCTGCTTAGCCTCGATCCATACTGCATGAGCTGAAACTGCTCAGCCTCGGTCCCTACTGCAAGGCCCAAAATTGTTCAGCCTCGGTCCACACTGCATGACCTAAACTGCTCAGCCTCGGTCTCTACTACATTACCCAAAACTACTCATCCTCCGTCCATACTGTAGGATCATAAACTGCTCTGTCTTGGTCCATACTGCATGTAAACTGCTTAGCATCGGTCTATATTTCAAGACCCTAAAGGTGTCAGCCTCGGTTCTTATTTCAAGACCCCAAACAGCTCAGCATCGGTTTATACTGCTTGACCCTAAACTGCTCAGGCTTGATCCCTAGACTGCTCAGCCTCGGTCCATAATGCATGACCCTAAACGGCTAATCCTCGAACCACTCTACATGGCCATGAACTACTCAGGCTCGTTCGATACTGCATTACCCTAAACTACTCAGCCTAGCTCCTTATGGCATGACCGTAAACGGCTCAACCTAGATCTGTACTACAAGACCTTAAACTGTTCAGCCTAGATATATACAGCATGACCCTAAACTGCTCAACCTCGATTTCTACTACATGACCCTAAACTGCTTAGCCTAGGTCCATAATGCATGATCCCAAACTGTGTGCCTCGGTCCACACCTCATGGTCATGAACTGCTAAGTCTTGGTCCATACTAAAAGACACAAAACTGCTCAACCTCAGTCCAAACTGCATGACCCTAAGTGCTCTGCCTCAGTCCATAATGCATGACCCTGAACTACTCAGCCTCGGTCTATACTGCGTGTCCGTAAACTGCTCAGCCTCGGTCCATACGACATGACCCTAAACTGCATAGCCTCAATCCATACTGCATGACCCTAAACTGCCGAACCTTGGTCTATCTTGCATGACCCAAAACTTCTCAGGCTCGGTGCATACTGCATGAACATAAATTGCGTAGCCTTGAACCATTCGCCATGACCAAAAACCGTACATCCTCGGTCCATACTGCATGACCCTAAGCTACTCAAGCTCAATCCATAGTGCATGACCCTAAAGAGCGCAGCCTCGGTCCGTACTGGATGATCCTAAAGTTCTCAACCTCGGTTCGTACTGCATGACCCTAAACTGCTTAGCCTCGGTCCATACGACATCACCGTAAACTGCTCAACCTTGGACCAAACTGCATGACCCTACACTGCTCAGCTTCAGTCCGTTCCAAAACTTGCTCAAGCTCGTTCTAAACTGCATGACCCTAAACTGCTCAGCCTCGGTCCATACTGCATGACCCTAAATTGTTCAGCCTCGATCCGAACTGCATGACCCTAAATTTGTCAAGTAAGTTCCATATTACATGACCCTAAACTGCATAGCCGCGACCCATAATGCAAGACCCTAAACTCCTCATCCCCGGTCCATAATGCATGAACCTGAACAACTAGGCCTTTATCAACACTGCATGGCCATAAATTGCTCAGCCTCTGTCCATACTGCATGACCTTAAACTGCTGATCCTCAGTCCATACTGCATGACCCTTAACTTGCCCGGCCTCGGTCCACTCTTCATGACTCTAAACGGCTTAGCCTTGGTCTAGGCAGCATGACCCTAAACTGCTCAGTCTCGGTCCATACTGAATGACTTTAAACTACTCAGGCTCGGTTCATATTGCAAGACCCTAAACTGCCCTGCCTCGGTCCAGAATGCATGACCGTAAACTGCAAGGCCTTGATCCACACGATCCAAAATACATGACCATGAACTACTCAGCCTCGGTCCATACTGCATGACCTTATGCTGCTCAGCCTTGGTGAAAACTACATGACTCTAAACATCTCAGTCTCGGTCCACATTGCATGACCTTTAACTGCTTAGCCTTGGTCAATACAGGATGACCCTAAACTCAGCCTCGATCCATACTTAATGACCCTGAATTGCTCAACCTCGGCCATGCTGCATGACCCTAAACTACTCAGCCCTTGTCCATACTGCAAGACCCTAAGCTGGTCAGCCTCGATCCATACTGCATGACCATAAACTACTCAGCCTCAATTCATACTGCATGACCTTAAACTACTCAGCGTCGTTCTATACTGCATAACCCTAAACTGCTCAGCCTCGGACCACACTGCATGACCCTAAACTACTCAGCCTCGGTCCATACTACAGGAGCCTAAACGTCTCAAAGTAGGTCCATATTAACTACTCCTCCTCGATCCACACTGCATGACCAAAAACGGCTCAGCCTCGATTTGTACTTCATGACCATAAATTGCTCAGCCTCTTTTCATACTGCATGACCCTTAACTGCTCAGCCTTGGTCCCCAATGCATGAACCAAAAATGCTCATCCCTAACCTCGGTCCATCTTCCCTAACTCTAAACTGCTCAGCCTCGGTCACTATTGCATGACCCTAAAATTGTACGGCTCGATCCATGCAGCATGACACTAAACTGCTTAGCCTCGGTCCAAACTGCATGACCGTAAACTGTACGGCCTTGATCCATACTGCATGACCCTAAACTACTAAGCCTCAGTCCGTACTGCCGGACCCTAAACAGCTCAACCTCGGTCCATATTGCACGACCCTAAACTGGTCAGCTTCGGTCCATACGACATGACTTAATTGCTCTGCCTCGGTCCATTCTACATGATTCTTAACAGTTCTGCCTCGGTCCATACTGCATAACCTTAAACTTCTCAGCCTCAATCCATACTGAATGACCCAAAACTGCTCAGCCTTGGTCCACACAGCACAGCTTCAATCCACATTGAATGACCCTAAACTGCACAGCCTCGATCCCTAATGCATGCTAAACTGCACAACCTCAGTCCACACTGCATGAACCTAAACTACTCATCCTATGTCAAAACTGTATGACCCTAAACTATTCAGCCTAGGTCCCTAATGCATGACCCTAAACTGCGCAACCTCAGCCCACAATGCATGAACCTAAACTGCTCATCCTCTGCCAAAACTGCAAGACCCTAAATAGCTCAGCCTCGGTCCATACTACATGAACCTAAACTGTTCCACCTGAGTCCATTCTGCATGACCCTAAACTTCTGAGCCTTTGCCTATATTGCACGACCCTAAACTACTCAACCTCAGTATATACAGCATAACCCCTAACTGCTCGGCCTTGGTCCATACTGCATAACCCCTAACTTCTCAGCCTCGGTCCATACTGAATTACCTTAAACTGCTCAGCCTCTGTCCATACTGCATGACTCTGTACTGCTCAACCTCATTCTATATTGCATGACCCTAAATTACGCAGCTTCGATCTGAACTGCGTGACCCTAAAATGCTCAGCCTAGCTCCATACCGCCATACTCAAAACTACTCTGTCTCTGTCCTTATTGCATGACCCTAAACTGATCAGCCTCGATTAATATTGCATGACCCTAAACTGCTCGGCCTAGGTCTATAATGCATGAACTTAAACTGCTATGCATTGGTCCACAGTACATGGCCATGAACTGCTCAGCCTCAGTCCACACTAAAAGACACAAAACTGCTGAGCCTCGGTCTATACTGCATGACCCAAATGTGCATAGCCTCGATCCATACTGCATGAAACTAAACTACTTAGCCTCGGTCAATACTGCATCATCCTAAACTACTCTGCCTCGGTCCATATTGCATGACCCTAAACTGCTCAGCCTCGGCTTTTACTATTTGACCCTAAACTACTCACTCTCGATCCATACCGCATGACCTTCAACTGCTCAGCCTCGGTCCATAACGCATGACCCTAAAGTGCTCCGCCTTGGTCCACACGGCATGACCTTCAACAGCTCTGTCGTGGTCCTTACGGCATGATGATAAATTGTTTATCCTCGATCCATACGGCATGACGGTAAACTACTCAGCCTCGGAACTAATTGCAAGACCCTAAAGTGCTCAGCCTGGATCCATATTACATTACCCTAAACTGTTTAGCCTCGGTCCACTCTGCACGACCCTAAACTGCTCAACCTAGGTACATACTGTATGAACCTAAACTATTCAACCTCGATCGATACTACATGACCCAAAACTGCTCAGCCTCGGTCCATACTGTATGACCCTAAACTGCACAGCCTCGGACCATAAAGCATGACCCTAAATTGCACAGCCTCGGTCCATAATGCATTACCCTAAACTACTCAGCCGCTGTCCATACTGCATGACCCTAAACCTCTCAGCTTCGGTCCATACTGCATGACCCTAAACTGCTCAGCCTTGATCCATAATGCATGACCCATAACTACTCAGCCTAGGTTCATACTGCTAGAGACTAAACCACTTAGTCTCGGTCAATATTGCATGACCCTAATTTGTTCAGCCTCGATTTATACTGCATGACCCTAAACTGCTCGGCCTCAGACCATAACGCATGACCTTAATCTGCTAACCCTTGGTCCACACTACTTGGCCATGAAATGCTCAACCTCAGTTCATACTGCATGACAATAAAGTGGTCCGCTTAGGTCCATACAGCAATACCCGAAACTACTCAACCTCGGTCCATACTGCATGACCCAAAACTGCTCAACCTCGGTCCATACTGCATGACCCTAAACTGTTCAGCCTCAGTCCTTACTGCATGACTCTAAACTGCGCAGCCTTGGTCCATACTGCATGACCATAAACAGCTCTGACTCTGTCCATTCTGCATGAGCAAAAATTGCTCAGCCTCGTACCATTCGGCATGACCGTAAACTGTTTATCCTCGATTCATAATGCATGACCCTAAACTGCTCAAGCTCGGTCCATACTGCATGATCCTAAATTGTTCAGCCTCGGTCCATACTGCATGACCCTAAAGTGCTAAGACTCGATCCATACTACTTGACCTTAAAATGCTTATGTGCGGTCCCTACTGCTTAACCATAAGCATCTCAGCCTCGATCAATGCCGCATGACCCTAAACCACTCAAGCTCAGTCCATACTGCAAACCATAAACTTCACTGCTTCAATTCGTGATACACGACCCTAAACTGGTCAGCCTCGGTTCATACTGCATGACTCTAAGCTACTCAGCCTCAGTCGGTACTGCATGACCCTAAGCGACTCAACCTCCGTCCATACTCCAAGACCCCAAACTGCTGAGCCTTGGTCCATACTGCATGACCCTAAACTGCTCAGCCCCAGCCCACACCGTATGACCCTAAACTACTCACTCTCGGTCCATATTGCATGACCCTAAATTTCTTTGCCTTATACCATTCGGCATGACTGCAAGCTTCTCAAGCTTGATCCATACTGCATGACCCTGTATCGTTCAGCCTCGGTCCATACTGCACGGCACTAAAGTGCTCAGCCTTGGTCCACACTGCATGACCTTAAACAGCTCCGCCGTGGTTCCTACTGCATCACCCTAAATTGTTTAGCCTCGATCCATATGGCATGACCGTAAACTGCTCTGCCTCGGACCAAACTGTAAGACCTTCAAGTGCTCAGCCTGGATCAATACTACATGACCCTAAACTGTTCAGCCTAGGTCCATTCTGCACGACCCTACACTGCTCAACCTCGATACATATTGTACGGCCCTAAACTATTTAGCCTCGATCGATATTGCATGACCCTAAGCTGCTCAGCCTCGGTCCATAGTGCATGACCCTAAACTGCACAGCCCCGGACCATAATGCATGACCCTAATCTGCTCAGCCTTGGTCCATAATGCATTACCCTAAACTACTCAGCCTCAGTCCATACTGCATGACCCTAAACTTCTCACCCTCGGTCCATACTGCATGACCCTAAACTGCTCAGCCTTGATCCATAATGCATGACCCTTAACTACTTAGCTTAGGTCCATACTGTAAGACCTTAAACTGCTCAGCCTCGGTCAATATTGCATGACCCTAATTTGCTTTGCCTCGATTTATATTGCAAGACCCTAAACTGCTCAGCCTCAATCTATAACGCATGATCTTAAACTTCTAAGCCTCTGTCCACACTACTTGGCCAAGACATGCTCAACCTCGAGCCATAGTGCAAGATCTAAAAGTGCTTCGCCTAAGTCCATACTGCATGACCCTCAACTACTCAACCATGGTCCATACTGCATGACCCTAAACTGCTCAACCTCGGTCCATGCTGCATGACCATGAACTCCGCAACCTCAGTTCATACTACATGACCCTAAACTACTCTGGCTCTGTCCATATTACATGTTCCAAAACTGCTTAACCTCGTACCATTCGACATGACCAAAAACTGCTTATGCTCGGTCCATACTACTTGACCCTAAACTGCTCAGGCTCGGTCCATACTGCTTGACCCTAAACTGCTCAACCTCGGTCCATACCGCATGACCTTAATGCGCTCAGACTCGGTCCATACTGCATGACTTTAAACCGCTCATGCGTGGTCCATACCACTTGACCATAAGCATCTCAGCCTCCGTCCATGCTGCATGACCCTAAACCACTCAGGCTCAGTCCTTACTGCAAGACCCTAAATTGCTTTGCCACAATCCATGTTACACGACACTAAACTACTCAGCCTTGTTCCATACTGCGTGACCCAAAAACAACTCAGCCTCGGCCCAAACTGCATGACCCTAAGTTGCTCAGCCTCGGTCCATAATATATGACCCTAAACTGCTCAGCTTAGGTCCATATTGCAAGACCTTTAACTGCTCAGCCTCGGTCCATACTGCATGACCCTAAACTGCTCAAGCTCAATTTATACTGCATGACCCTAAACTGCTCAAGCTCTGATCATAATGCATGACCCTAAACGGCTCAGCCTCAGTCCATACTGCATGACGCTAAACTGCTCAGCCTTGGTCCATACTACATGACCCTAAACGTCTCAGAGTAGTTCCATATATTATAACCCTTAACTACTCAGCCTCGGTCCATACTGCATGACCCAAAAAGGCTCAGCCTCGATTTATACTTCATGCCCTAAATTGCTTAGCCTCTATCCATACTGCATTACTAAACTGCTCAGCTTTAGTCCACAATGCAAGAATCTAAACTGCTCGGCCCCAACCTTAGTCCATCCTCCCTAACGCTAAACCGCTCACCCTAGATCAATATTGCATGACCCTAAAATGCTCAGGCTTGGTCCGTACAACACGACACTAAACGTCTCAGCCTCGGTCAAAATTGCATGACCCTAAACTGCTTAGCCTCGGTCTATAATGCATGACCCTAAACTACTAAGCCTTGGTCCATACTGTCGGACCCTAAACTACTCAACCTCGGTCCATACTGCGTGACCTTAAACTGCTCAGCCTCAATTCATAGTACATGACTTAATTGCTCTGGCTCGGTCCATTCTACATGAGTCTTAACGGTACTGCCTTAGTCCATACTGCATCACTTTTAACTACTACGCCTTGATCAATACTAAATGACCCAAAACGGCTCAGCCTCGGTCCACACTGCATGATCCTAAACTTCTCAGCTTTGATTCACAGTGAATGACCCTAAAGTTCTAAGCCTCGGTCCCCATGACCCTAAATTGGGCAACCTCAGCCCACACTGCATGAACCTAAACTGCTCAGCCTCGGCCAAAATCACATGACAATAAACAACTCATCCTTAGTCCAAAGTACATGACCCTAAACTGCTCTGCCTTAGTCCAAAAGGCATCACCCTAAACTTCTCAGCCTCGGCCCATACTGCACGACCCTAAATTACTCAACCTTAGTCCGTACTGCATAACCCCTAATTGCACGGCCTCGGTCCATTTTGCGTAACCCCTAACAGCTCAACCTCGATCCATACCATAGAACCCTAAACTGCTCAGCCTCGTTCCTTACTGCATGATCCTAAATTGGACAGCCTCGATCCAGACTGCATGCCCTAAACTGCTCAGCCTAGGTCCATACTACCAGACCCTAAAGTAGTCTACCTCGGTCCATACTGCATGACCCTAAACTAATCAGCCTCGATTTATACTGCATGACCCTAAACTGCCCGGCCTTGGTCCATAATGCATGACCCTAAACTGTTATGCCTTGGTCCACAATACTTGGCCTTGAACCGCTGTGCCTCGATCAATAATACAAGACCCTAAACTACTGAGCCTCGGTTCATACTGCATGACCCAAATGTGCTCAGCCTCGGTCCATACTGCATGACCCTAAACTACTCAGCCTTAGTCCATACTGCATGACCCTAAACTGCTCAGCCTCAGTCCATACTGCATGACCCTAAACTGCTCAGCCTCGGTCCATACTGTATGACTCTAAATTACTCACTTTCTGTCCATACTGCATGTCCCTAATTTCTCATCCTCATACCATTCGGCATGGCCGTAAACTTCTCAAGCTCTGTCCATACTGCATGACCCGAAACTGCTCAGCCTTGGTTCATACTTCATGACACAAAAGTGCTCGGCCTTGGTCCTTACTGCAAGGCCTTAAATGTTTCACCCGTGGTCTTCACTGCATGACACTAAATTTTTTTAGCCTTGGTCCATATGGCAGGACCGGAAACTGCCCATCCTCGGCTCAAACTGCAAGGCCCTAAAGTGCTCAGCCTGGATCCATTCTACATGACTGTAAACTATTCTGCCTCTGTCCATTCTGTACGACCTTACACTTTTCAACCTCGAAAACATAATGCATGACCCACAACATTTTGGCCTTGGTCGAGACTGCATGACCCTAAACTACTCAGCCTCGGTCCATACCGCATGACCCTAAACTGCACAGCCTCGGACCATAATGCATGACCCTAAACTGGTCAGCCTCGGTTGATAAGGCAATATCGTAAACTACTCAGCCTCGGTCCATACTACATGACCCTAAACTTCTCATCCTCGGTCTATACTGCATGACCCTAAACTGCTAAGTCTCGATCCATATTGCATGACCCTTAACTACTCAGCCTAAGTTCATACTGCAAGACCCTAAACTGCTCAACCTCAGTCCATATTGCATGACCCTAATTTTCTCAGCCTCAATTTATACTGCAAGACCCTAAACTTCTAAGCCTCGATCCACACTACATGGCCATGAACTTCTCAACCTCGGTCCATACTGCATAACCTTAAAGTGCTCCGCCTAGGTCCATACTGCATGACCCGAAACTACTCAACCTTGGTCCATATTGCATGACCCTAAACTGCACAACCTCGGTCCATACAACGTGACCCTAAACTGTTCAGCCTCGGTCCATACTGTATGACCCTAAACTGCGTAGCATCGGTCCATACTGTATGACCCTAAACCTCTCATGCTCTTTCTATACTGCATGACACAAAATTTCTTAGCTTCGTACCATTCGGTCTGACCGTAAACTGCTTATCCTCGATCCGTACTGCATGACACTAAACTGCTCAAGCTCTTTTCATACTGCATGACCCTAACTTGCTCAGCCTCTATCCATACTGCATGACTGTAAAGTTCTTAGACTTGGTCCATAATGCATGACCTTAAACTGCTCAAGCTCGGTCCATTACACTTGAGCCTAGGCATCTCAGCCTCGGTCCATACTTCATGACTCTAAACCACTCAGGCTCAGTCGATATTGTAACACACTAAACTTCTCAGCCTCGATCCATGTTACACAACCCTAAACTGCTCAACCTCGGTTCATACTGCATGACCCAAAACAACTCAGCCTCGGTCCATACTGCGTGACCCTAAACGACTTATCCTCGTTCCATACCGCATAACCCTATGATGCTCGGCCTCGGTTCTTACGACATGACCCTAATATGCATAGTTTAGGTCCATATTTCAAGACCCTTAACTGCTTAGCCTTGGTCCATACTGCAGGACCCTAAACTGCTCAACCTCGATTTATACTCCATGCACCTAACCTGCTCAGCCTCTGTTCATTTTGCAGGAGTCTAAACTGGTCAACCTCGGTCCACAATCCAGGACCCTTAACTGCATAGTCTTAGACTAGGCCAGTCCTACCTTACCCTAAACTGCGTAGCCTTGGTCCATATTGCATGCCTAAAAATGCGCAGCCTCGGTCCACACTGTGTGACCCTAACTGCTCAGCCTCTGTCCATACTGCATGAACCTATACTGCTCAGCCTCAGTCCATATTACATGACAAAATTTTTCATTCTCAATCCATACTACATGATTCTTAACCATTCAGCCTTGACCCATACTGCAAAACCCTAAACTGCTCCGCATCGATCCATACTGCATGACCCTAAAGTGCTCAGCCTCGGTCCATACTGAATGACCCTAAACTTCTCAAGCTCGGTCCATACTGCCTGACCCTAAACTGCTCAACTTCGGTTCGTACTACATAACACTAAAGTGCTCAGCCTCGGTCCGTGCTGCATGACCCTAGACAGCTCAACCCTGCTCCATACTGCATGACCCTCAATAGCTTAGCCACGGTCCATACTGCATGACCTAAACTGCTCAGCCTCGATCCATACTACATGACCCTAAATTGTTCAGCCTCGATCCAGACTACATGTCCCTAAACTGCGCAGTGTCGATCCATACTGTATGAACCTAAACAGCATAGCCTTGGTCCGTAATGCATGACCCTATACTGCTCATCCTCGGTCCAAATGCATGACCCTAAACTGCTAAGCCTCTGTGCACATGGCATGACCATAAACTGCTCAGCCTCGTTCCATACTGCATGACCATAAACTGCTCAAGCTCGTTCCATGCTGCATGACCCTAAACAGCTCAGCCTCAGTCCATAATGCATGACCCTAAATTGCTCATCCTAGTTCCATAATACATGACGCTAAACTGTTAATCTTGGTACACATTGCAAGACCATAAACTGCTCAGCCTCGGTCCATACTACATGACCTTCAATTGCTCAGCCTTGGTCCACACTGCATGTCCCTAAACTTCTCAGCCTCGGTCAACATTGCGTGACCCTCAACTGCTCAACCTCAGTCTTGACAGCGTGACACTAAACAGCTCAGCCTCTGTTCATAATGAATGACAATAAACTTCTCAGCCTCGGTCCATACATCATGACCTAAAATTACTCTAGCTTACTAATACAACAAGACCCTAAACTGCTCAACGTTGGTCCAAACTGCACGACCCTAAACGCGTCCGCCTCAGTTCACACTGCATGACGCTAAACTACTCAGCCTCGATGCATGCTGCATGACCCTAAACTGCTCAGCCTCGGTCCATACTGCGTGACCCTAAACTGCACAGCCTCAGTCCATTATGCATGACCCTAAACTGCTCATCCTCGGTCCATAATGCATGACCCTATAATGCTAAGCCACAGACCACAATGCATGACCCTAACCATCACAGCCACGGACCACATTACATGACTCTAAACTTCTCAAGCTCGGTCTAGACAACATGAACCTAAACTACTCAGCCTTGGTCCATACTGAATGACCTTAAACTGCTCATCCTCGATCCAGACTGCATTACCCTAAACTATGCAGGCTCAGTCCGTATTGCAAGTCCTTAAACTGCTCAGCTTCGGTCCATATTGCATGATCCTAAAATGCGCAAGTTCGGTCCATGCTGCATGACCCTAAACTGCTCAGCCTCTGTCTATGCTGCATGAACCTAAACTGCTCTGATTCGGTCCGTACTGGATGACCCTAAACTGCTCAGCCGTGGTCCATACTGTCGAACCATAAACTGCTCAAGCTCGGTCCATACTGCATGACCTAAAACTTCTCAGCCTCGATCCGTACTACATGACTAAATTTCTCAAACTCGGTCCATACTACATGATCCTTAACCGTTAAGCCTCAATCCATACTGCATAACCCTATACTCCTCCGCCTTGATCCACACTGCATGACCTTGAAATGCTCAGCCTCGGTCCATACTGTATGACCCTAAACTGCTCAAGCTCGGTCCTTACTGCATGACCCTAAACTGCTTAGCCTCGGTCCATACTATATGACACAAAAGAGCTTAGCCTCGGTGAGCACTGCATGACCTTAAACCGCTCATCCGTGGTCCATATGGCATGACACTCAACTGTTCAGCCTCGGACCATACTGGATGACCTTACTTACTCAGCCTCGGTCCATTCTGCAAAACCCTAATGTGCGTACCCTCTGTCCATACCACATGACCCTAAACAGCATAGCCTCGGTCAGTAGTGCATGACCCTAAACTTTTCATCCTCAGTCCATAATGCATGATCCAAAATTGCAAAGCCTCGGTCCACACGACATGACCATAAACTTCTTAGCCTCCGTCCATATTGCATGACCCTAAACTGCTCGCCTCGGTCCATACTGCATGACTCTAAACTTCTCATCCTCGGTCCTCATTGCATGAACCTATACTGCTCTGCCTCGGCCTAGACAGCATGACCATAAACTGCTCAGCCTCGGTCCATACTTAATGACCCTAAATATCTCAGCCTTGGTCCGTACTGCATGTCCCTTAACTACTCAGGCTCGGTCGGTACGGCAAGACCCTAAGCTGCTCAGCCCCGGTCCATACTACGTGACGCTATACTGCTCGGCCTTGATCAATATTGCATGACCCTAAAATTTTAAGGCTCGGTCAGTACAATATGACTCCAAATTGCTCAGCCTCGGTCCATACAACGTGACCCTAAATTGCTCAGGCTCGGTCCATACTGCATGACCCTAAACTACTAAGCCTCGGTCCATACTTGATGACCCTAAACCGCTCCCCCTAGATCCATAATGCATGATACTAAACTGCGCGACCTCAGTCCATAGTGCATGAACCTAAACTGCTCAGCCTTCGTCCAAACAAGATGACCCTAAACTACTCTGCCTCGACCCATACGGCACGACCCCAAACTGCTCAACCTCAGTTCGTACTGCATAACCCCTAACTCCTCGGCCTCGGGCCATCCTCCATAACCGTTAACTGCTCAGCCTCGGTCCATATTTCATTACCCTAAACTTCTCAGGCTTGGTCCATACTTCATTACCCTAAACTGCTCAGCCTCGGTCCCTATTGCATGACCTTAAGCTGCTCCGCCTCATTCCATGCTGCATGGCCAAATACTGCTCAGTCTCGATCCGTACTGCATGACCCTAAACAGCTCAGCCAACGTCCATACCGCAATACCCTATACTGCTCAGCCAAGGTCCATACGGCCAGACCTTAAGTTGACCCGCCTCGATTTATATTGCATGACCCTAAACTGCTCCGCCTCGAGCCACACGACATGGCCATGAACCGCTCAGCCTCAGTCCATACTATAGGTATGTAAACTGCTCAGCCTCGGTCCATACTACATGGCTCAAATGTGCTCAGCCTTGGTCCATACTGCATGACACTAAACTACTCAGCCTCGGTCAATAATGCATGACCCTAAATTGCACAACCTAAGTCCACACTGCATGAATCTAAACCTCTCAGCCTCGGTTCAAACCGCAAGACCCTAAGCTGCTCAGACTCGGTCCATACTCCATGACCCAAAACTGCTCTACCTCAGTCCATTCTGCATGACCCTAAACTTCTCAACCTCGGCCCATACTGCTCGACCCCAAACTGCTCAGACTCGATCCATACTGCATAACCCATAACTGCTTGGCCTCGATCTATATTGCATAACCCCTAAACTGCTCAGCCTTGTTCCATACTACAAGACCCTAAACTGCTCAGCCTCAGCCCATACTGGATGACCCAAAAGTGCTCACCTCGGTTCATACTACATTACCCAAAACTACTCAGCCTCGGTCCATACTACATGACCCTAAACTGCTCAGCCTCGGTCTATACTACATGATCTTAAATTAGTCAACATCGGTGCATACTGCATGACCTTAAACTGCTCAGCCTCGGTTCATTGTGCAAGACACTAAACTGCTCAAGCGCAATCCATACTGCATGACCATAAACTGCACAGCTACGGTCCAAACCACATGACTAAATTGCTTGTCCTCGGTCCATACTACAGTACAAAATTGCTCAGCCACAGTCCATATTACATGATTCTTAACAGTTCAGCCTCGGTCCAAACTGCATAACTCAAAACTGCTCAGCCTCATTCCATACTGCATGAGCCTAAAAGGCTTAGCCTCGATTCATTCGGCATGACTCAAAACTACTCAGCTGGGGCCTGCACTACATGACCCTAAACTGCTCAGCCTTGATCCATACTACTTAACCCTAATCTGCTCAGCCTCAGTCCATAATGCATGACCCTAAATTGCCCAACTGAAGTCCACAATGCATGAACCTAAACTGCTCAGCCTTGGTCCGAACCGCATGACCCTAAACTGCACAGCCTCGGTTCATACTGCATGACACTTGACTGCTCTACCTCAGTCCTTATTACATGACCCTAATCTTTTCCACCTCGGCCCATGCTGCACGACCTTAAACTGCTCAACCTCAGTCTATCCTGCATAACCCCTAAGTGCTAGGCCTTGGTCCATACTGCAAAACCACTAACTGCTAAGTCTCGGTCCATACTACATTAGCCTAAACTGCTCAGTCTCAGTCCATACTACATGACCCCAACCTTCTTATCCATAATATCAGGCCTTAAACTGCTTAGCCTTGGTCCATATTACATGATGCTAAACTGCTCAACCTCGATTTATTATGTATGACCCTAAACTACTCAGCCTTGATCCATACTGAATGACCCAAAATAGCTCAGCCTCGTTCCACACTGCATGATCCTAAACTGTTCCGCTTCGATCCACACTCAATGACCCTAAACTTCTCAACCTCGGTTTCTAATGCATAACCCTAAACTGCGCAACCTCGGTCCACACTGCACGAACCAAGACTGCTCCGCCTCAGTCAAAATCGCATGTCCCTAAACTGGTTAGCCTCGGTCCATACTACTTGAACCTAAGCTGCTCTACCTCAGTCCATACTGCATGACCCTAAACGTCTCAACCTCGGCCCTTACTGTACGACCCCAAACTGCTCAACCTCAGTCCATACTGCATAACCCATAACTGCTCGGCCTCGGTCCATACTGCATAACCCTTGAACTGCTCAGCCTCATTCCATACTGCAAGATTCTAAACTTCTCTGCCTCAGGCCATACTGCATGATCCTAAAGTGCTCAGCCTCGGTCTGTATCGCATCACCCTAAACTACTCAGCCTCGGTCCATACTACATGACCCTAAACTACTCGGCCTCGGTCTATACTGTATGACCCTAAACTGCTCAACATCAGTCCATACTGCATTACCCTAAACTACTCAGCCTCGGCACATACGGCATTACCCTAAACTGACCAGCCTCGATTTATATTGCGAGACCCTAAACTGCTCAGCCTCGGTCCACACTACATGGCAATGAACATCTCAGCCTCGGTCCATACTACATGACCCAAAAGTGTTCAGCCTCGATCCATAGTGCATGACCCTAAACTACTCAGCCTCAGTCCATACTGCATGACCTTAAGCTGAAAAAGCATCAGTCCACACAACATGAAACTAAACATCTCAGCGTCGGTCTTAACCGCATGACCCTATGCTTCTCAGCCTCGGTCCATACTGCATGACCTTAAACAACTTTGCCTTAGTCCATACTGCATGACCCTAGACTTCCCAGCCTCGGCCCATATAACATGACCCCAAACTGCTCAGCCTTGGTCCATACTGCCGGACACTAAACTTCTCAAGCACAGTCCATACTGCATGACCATAAACTGCTCAGCTTCAATCCATACTACATGACTAAATTGCTCGTCCTCGGTCCATACTACATTACAAAAGTGCTCAGCCACGCTACATACTACATGATTCTTAAAAGTTCAGCCTCGGTCATTACTGCATAGCCCAAAACTTCTCAGCCTCGGCCCGTACTGCATGAGACTAAAACGCTCAGCCTCCGTCCATACTGCGTGACCACTAACTACTCAGTGTTGATCCATACTACAATATCCTAAACTGCCCTGTCTCAGTCCATACGACATTATCCTAAACGTCTTAGCCTTGGTCAACACTGCTTGACCCTAAACTGCTCAGCCTTGGTCCATACTTCATTACCCTAAACTACTCAGCCTTGATCCATATTTCAAGACCTAAACTGCTCGGCCTCGGTCCTTTCTCCATGACCCTAAATATCTCAGCCTAGGCTCATACTGTAAGACCGTAAACTGCTTAGCCTTGATCCATACTACTTGACGCTAAACTGCTCAGCCTCGGTTTATTCTACATAACCCTAAACTGCTCAGCCTCGATCCATACTGAATGACCCCAAACAGCTCAGCCTCATTCCATATTGCATGACCCTAAACAGCACAACTTAGGACCATACTTCATGAACTAAAACTGCTCTGCCTCGGTCAAAATCGCATGTCCCTAAACTGGTCAGCCTCAGTCCATACTACTTGAACCTAAACTACTCTGCCTTAGTCCATATTGCATGACCCTAAAAGTCTCAGCCTTGGCCCTTACTGCACGACCCCAAACTGCTCAACCTCAGTCCATATTGGATAACCCCTAACTGCTCGGCCTCGATCCATACTACATAACCCTGGAACTGCTCAGCCTCATGCCATACTGCGAGACCCTAAACTGCTCTGCCTCGGACCATACTGCATGACCCAAAAGTGCTCAGCTTCGGTCCATACTGCATTACCTAAAACTACTCAGCCGCGGTCCATATTACATGACCCTAAACTGCTCAGCTTCGATCTTTAATGAAAAATCCTAATTTGCTCAACATTTGGTCCATGGTGCATGACCTTAAACTGCTCGGCCTTGGTCCATTTGTGCAAGACATTAAACTGCTCAAGCTCGATCCATACGGCATGATCAAAAACTGCTTAACTTTGGTCCATACTGCATGACTAAATTGCTAGTCTTCGGCCCATACTACATTACTAAATTGCTCAGCCACCGTCCATACCACATGACTTTTAAGAGTTCAGCATCGGTCAAAACTGCATAACCAAAAACGGCTCAGTCTTGGTCCATACTGCATGAGCGTAAAATACTCAGCCTCGGTCCACACTGCATGACCCAATACTGCTCAGCCTCAGTCCACACTGCTTGATCCTAAACTGCTCAGCCTTGATACGTACTAAATAACCCTAATCTGCTCAGCCTCGGTCCATAATGCATGACCCTAAACAGTGTGACATAAATCCACACAACATGAACCTAAACTGCTCAGACTCAATCCAAAGCACATGATCCTAAATTGCTCAGCCTCCGTCCATGTTACATCACCCTAAACTGCATTGCCTCAGTCCTTATTGCATGACCCTAAACTTCTCAGCCTCGGCCCACACTGCACGGCCCTAAATAACTCAACCTCAGTCCATCCAGCATAACCCCTAACTGCTAGGCCTCGGTCCATACTGCATTACCACTAACTATTTAGTCTCGGTCCATACTACATTATTCTAAACTGCTCAGCCTCGATCCATACTGCATGATCCTAACCTGCTTAGCGTCGTTCCATAATGTAAGGCCCTAAACTGCTTAGCCTCGGCCCATACCGCATGACCCTAAACTGTTCAACTTTGGTCCATAATGCATTACCCTAAATTGCTCAGCCTCGGTCCATACTTCAAGACTCGAAACTGCTCAGCCTCAATCCATACTGCATGAACCTAAACATCTCAGCCTAGCTCCATACTGCAAGACCCTAAACTGCTCAGCCTTGGTTCATACTGCATGGCACTAAACTGGTCAGCCTCGATTTATTCTGCATGACCCTCAACTGCTCTGCCTCGATCCATAATGCATGACCCTAACCTTC
The DNA here is from genome assembly GCF_054954075.1 of Amborella trichopoda. Taxonomy (NCBI): domain Eukaryota; kingdom Viridiplantae; phylum Streptophyta; class Magnoliopsida; order Amborellales; family Amborellaceae; genus Amborella; species Amborella trichopoda. Next base: position 22,682,013 of record NC_142337.1, on the reverse strand, counting down.
AAATCCTCAATCCACAGTACATGGCCATGAACTGCTCAGCCTCGTTCCGTACTGCATGACCCTAAATTGCTCACCCTCGGTGCATACTGCCTGACCCTAAAAATCTCAGCCTAGGCCCATATTGCAACACCTTAAACTACTCAGCCTCGGTCCAATCTGCATGACCCTAAACTGCTCAGACTCGGTCCATACTGCATGACCCAAAATTATGAAGCCTCGATCCATACTGCGGGACCCTAAACTGCTCAACCTTGGTCAATACTGCCCGACCCTAAATTGCTCAGCCTCAATCCATACTACATGACTTATTTGCTCTACCTCTGTCCAGTCTACATGATTCTTAATAGTTCAGCCTCGGTTCATACTGCATAACCTTTTGCTGCTTTGCCTCAATCCATACTGAATGGCCCAAAACTGCTCACCTCAATCCACATTGCATGATCCTCAACTGTTCAGCATCGATCAACACTGAATGACCCTAAACTGCACAGCCTTGGTCTCTAATGCATGACCCTTGACTGCTCAGCCACGGTCCATACTGCATGACCCTAGACTGTTATGCTTCACTCCTTATTGCAAGACCCTCGACTTCTAAGCCTCGGCCCACGCTGCATGACCTTAAACTGCTCGAGCTTAGTCCATCTTGCATAGCCCCAAAGTGCTAGGCCTCGGTCCATACCGCATAACCGCTAACTGCTCAGTTTCTGTCCATACTACATTATCCAAAACTACTGAGCCTCGATCCATTCTGCATGACCCTAACCTGCTTAGCCTTGGTCCATACCGCATGATCCTAAACTACTCAGCCTCGGCCCATACCGCATGATCCTAAATTGCTTAGCCATGGTCCGTACTGCATTACCTTAAACTACTCAGCCTCGATCCATACTTCATGACCCTAAACTGCTCAGCCGCGGTCCATAGTGCATGACCCCAAACATCTCAGCCTAGGCCCATACTGCAAGACCGTAAACTGCTAATCCTTGGTCCATACTACATGACATTAAACTGCTTAGCCTCGATTTATTCTGCATGACCCTAATTGCTCTGCCTCAATCCATACTGAATGACCAAAAATAGCTCAGCCTCGTTCCATAATGCATGACCCAAAACTATGCAACCTCGGTCCGTGCTACTTGAACCAAAACTGCCCAGCCTCGGTCAAAATCGCATCTCCCTCAACTGCTCCACCTCGGTCCTTACTACTTGAACCTAAATAGCTTTGCCTCAGTCCATACTGCGTGACCCTAAACATCTCAGCGTCGGCCCATACTGCACGACCCCAGACTGCTCCACTTCAGCCCATACTGCATAAGCCCTAACTGCTCAGCCTCCTTCCATACTGAAAGACCCTAAACTGCTCTGCCTCGGCCCATACTGCATGACCTTAAAGTGCTCAGCCTCGGTCCATACTGCGTTACCCTAAACTACTCAGCCTCGGTCCATATTACATGACCCTGAACTGCTCAGCCTCGGTCTATACTTCATAACCCTAAACTGCTCAAGATCGGTCCATAGTGCATGACCCTAAACAGCTCAAGCTCGGTCCCTTGCTGAAGCTCGGTCCATACGGCATGACCACAATCTGCTTAGCTTTGGTCCAGACTGCATGACTAAAATGCTAGTCTTCGGTCAGTACTACATTACTAAATTGCTCATCCATGGTCCATATTACATGATTCTTAACAGTTCAGCCTGGAGCAAAACTGCGTAACGCAAAATGGCTCAGTCTCGGTCCATACTGGATGAGCATAAAATGCTCAGCCTGGGTCCACACTGCATGACCCTAAACTGTTCAGCCTCGATCGATACTAAATAACCCTAATCAGCTCAGCCTCGGTCCATATTACATGACCCTAAACAGTGCAACATAAGTCCACACTGCATGAACTTAAACTGCTCAGACTCCGTCCAAACAGCAAGATCTAAAACTGCTCAACCTCGATCGATATTGCACGACCCTAAACTGCTCTTACGTAGACATTATTGCATGACCTTAGACTTCTCAGCCTCGGCCCACGCTGCACGACCTTAAACTGCTCAACCTCAGTCCATCCTGTATAACCCCTAAGTGCTAGGCCTCGGCCCTTACTGCATAACCACTAATTGCTCAGCCTCAGTCCATACCACATTATCATAATCTGCTCAGTCTCGGTCGATACTGCATGACCCTAACTTCTTAGCCTCGATCCATAATGTCAATCCCTAAACTGCTCAGCTTCGGCCCGTTCCGTATCACCCAAAACTGCTCAGCCTTGGTCCATATTGCATTACCCAAAACTACTCAGCCTCGATCCATACTTCATAACCCTATACGGCTTCCCCTCGGTCCATACTTTATGACCCTAAACATCTCAGCCTAGGTCCATACTGCAAGACCCTAAACTGCTTAACCATGGTCCATACAACATGACGCTAAACTGCTCAGCCTCAATTTATTCTACATGACCCTAAGCTGCTCGGCCTTGATCCATACTGAATGACCCAAAAATAGCTCAGCCTCGTTCCACACTGCATGATCCGAAACTGCTCAGCTTCGATCCACAACTAATGACCCTAAACTACTCAGCCTCGGTCCCTAATGCATGACCCTAATCTGTGCAACCTTTGTCCACGCTATATGAACTTAAACTGCTTAGCCTCGGTCAAAACAGCATGACCCTAAACTACTCAGCCTCAGTCCATACTACCTGAACATAAACTGCTCTACCTCAGTCCATATTGCATGACCCTAAACGTCTCAGCCTCGGCCCGTCCAGCACGACCCCAACCTGCTCAACCTCAGTCCATGCTGCATAACCCCTAACTGCTCGGCCTCGATCTATACTGCATAATGCTAGAATTGTTCAACCTCCTTCCATAGTGCAAAACCCTAAACTGCTTAGTCTCGATCAATAGTGCATAACCCTTAAGTGCTCAGCCTCGGTCCATGCTGCATTACCGTAAACTACAGAACCTCGGTCCTTAGTACACGACCTTAAACTGGTCAGCCTCGGGCTGTACCGCAAGACCCAAAAGTGCTCAGCCTTTGTCCATACTGCATGACCCTAAACTACTCAGCCTCGGACCATAATGCATGACCCTAAACTGCACAGCCTCAATCCACACTGCATGAACTAAACATCAAAGCCTCGGTCTAAACCGCATGAACCTATGCTGCTCAGCCTCGGTCCATACAGCATGGCCCTAAACTACGCTTCCTCAGTCCATACTACATGACCCCAAACTTCCTATCCTCGGCCCATACTACACGACCCCAAACTGCTCAGACGTCCATACTGGATGACCCCTAACTGGTCGACTACGGTCGATACTGCATAACCTCTGAACTGCTTAGCGTTGTTCCAAACTGCAAGACCCTAAACTGCTCAGCCTCGGCCCATACTGCAAGACCCTAAAGCACTCAGCCTCGGTCCATACAGCATTACCCTAAACTACTCACCCTCGGTCGATACTACATGACGCTAAACTGCTTAGCCTCGGTCTATACTGCATGACCTTAAACTGCTCAACATCGGTCCATACTATGAGACCTTAAACTGCTTAGCCTCGCTGCATAGTACCGGACACTAAACTTCCCAAGAGCGGTCCATACTGCATGATCATAAACTGCTCAGCTTCGGTCCATACTACGTGACTAAATTGCTCGTCCTCGGTCCATACTACACTACTAAATTGCTCAGGCACGGTCCATACTACATGATTCTTAACAGTTCAGCCTCGGACCAAACTGCATAACCCAAAACTGCTCAGCCTCGGTCTATACAGCATGAGCCAAAAATGCTCAGCCTCAGTTCACACTGCATGACCCAAAACTACTTACCCTCGGTCTACACTACGTGACCCTAAACTGCTCAGCGTCGATCCACATAGCATAACCCTAATCTGCTTAGCCTTGTTCTAAAATGCATGACCCTAAATTGCGCAACCAAAGTCCACACTGCATGAACCTAAATTGCTCACCCTCCGTCCAAATTGCATGACCCTTAAACTGCTCAGCCTCGGTCCGTACTGCATGAGCCTAGACTGCTCTGCCTCAGTCCTTATTGCATGGCCTTAAGCTTCTCAGCCTCGGCCCACACTGCTCAACCTCAGTCCATCTTACATAACCCTTAAATGCTAGGCCTCGGTCCATACTGCATAACCATTAACAGCTCAGTCTCGATCCTTACTGCATCATCCTAAACTGCTCAGCCTTAGTCTGTACTACATGACCCTAACCTTCTTAGCCTCGATCCATAATGTCAGGCCTTAAACTGCTCAACCTTAGCCCATACCGCATGACCCTAAACTGCTCAGCCTTGGTCCATACTGCATTATCCTAAACTACTCAGCCTCGATCCATACTTCATGACCCTAAACTGCTCAGCCTCGGACCACTATGCATGATCCTAAACATCTCAGCCTAAGTCCATTCTGCATGGCCGTGAACTGCTTAGCCTTTGTCCATGCCACATGACGCTAAACTACTTAGCCTCGATTAATTATGCATGACCCTAAACTGCTCAGCCTCGATCCATACTGAACGACCCAAAACATCTCAGCCTTGTTCCATATTGCATGACCCTAAACTGTGCAACCTCGGTCTGTACGACATGAACAAAAAATGCTCATCCTCTGTCAAAACCGCATGTCTCTAAATTTCTCAGCCTCGGTCCACACTACTTGAACCTATACTGCTAAGCCTTAGTCCATATTGCATGACCCTAAATGGCTCAGCCTCGACCCATACTGCACGACACCAAACTGCTCAGCCTCAATCCATATTGCATAGCCCCTAACAGCTCGGCCTCGGTCTATACTGCATAAACCCTGAACTGCTCAGCCTCGTTCCATACTGCAAGACTCTAAACTGCTTTGCCTCGGGCCATACTGCATGACCCGAAAGTGCTCAGCCTGGGTCCACATTGCATTACCCTAAACTACTCAGCCTCAGTCCATACTACATGACCCTAAACTGCTCAGCCTCGGTCTATATGGCGTAATCCTAAACTGCTCACCCCGGTCCATAGTGCACGCCCTAAACTGCTCAACCTCGGTCCATTGTGCCAGACATTAAACTTCTCAAGCTCAATCCATACGGCATGACCATAAACTGCTTAGCTGTGATCCATACTACATGACTAAATTGATAGTCTTCGGTCCATACTACATTACTAAATTGCACACCCATGGTCTAGACTACATGATTCTTAACAGTTCAGCCTCGGTCAAAACTGCATAACCCAAAACAGTGCAGTCTCAGTCCATACTGCATGAGCGTAAAATGCTCAGCCTGGGTCAAAACTGCAAGACCCAAAACTGCTCATCCTCGCTCCACACTTCATGACCCTAAACTGCTCAGCCACAATCCATACTAAATAACCCTAATCTGCTCAACCTCCATCCATAATGCATGACCCCAAACAGCGCAACATAAGTTCACACTCCATGAAACTAAATTGCTCAGACTCGGTCCAAACCACATGATCGTAAACTGCTCAGCCTCGGTCCATGCTACATGACCCTAAACTGCTCTGCCTCAGTCCTTATTGCATGACCATAAACTTCTCAGCCTCGGCCCACACTGCACGACCCTAAACTTCTCAACCTCAGTTCATCCTGCATAACCCCTAATCACTAGGCCTCTATCCAAACTGCATTACCACTAACTGCTCAGACACGGTCCGTACTACATTATCCAAAATTGCTCATCCTCGGTTCAAATTGCGTCACCCAAACTTGCTTAGCCTCCATCCATAATGTAAGGCCTAAAACTGGTTAGCCTCGGCCCATACCGTCTGACCCTAAACTGCTCAGCCTTGGTCCATAATGCATTACCCTAAATTGCTCTGCCTCTGTCCATACTTCATGACCCCAAACTGCTTAACCTCGATCCATACTACATGACCCTAAACATCTCTGCCTAGGTCCATACTGCAAGACCCTAAACTGCACAGCCTTGGTTCATACTGCATGATGCTAAACTGGTCCGCCTCGATTTATTCTACATGACCCTCAATTGCTCAGCCTCGGTCCATAATGCATGACCCTAAACTACAAATCCTTGATCCACACTACATGGCCATGAACTGCGGAGCCTCATTCCATACTGTATGACCCTAAAATTCTCACCCTCAGTAAAAATCTCAGCCTACCATACTGCAACACCTTAAACTACTCAGCCTCGGTCTATACTGCATGATCCTAAACAGCTATGCCCCGATTTATTCAACATGACCCAAAACTGCTCAGACTCGATCCATACTTGCTAACCCTAAACTGCTTAGCCTCGGTCAATATTAGTTGACTTTATAATGCTCTGGCTCCGTCCATACAACATGACACTAAACTGCTCAGCCTCACTCCAATCTGCATGACCCTATACTGCTCAGACTCAGTCCATATTCATGACCATAAACTACTAAGCCTCGGTCCATACTACTGGTCCCTAAACTGCTCAACCTCGGTCCTTACAGCACGACCCTAAACTGCTCAGCCTCGGTCCATACTACATGATTAAATTGCTATTCCTCGGTCCATTCTACATGATTCTTTACAGTTCAGCCTCGGTCCATACTGCATAACCTTTAACTGCTCAGCCTCGATCCATACTGAATGACCCAAAACTGCTCAGCCTCAGTCCACACTGCATGATCCTAAACTGTTTAGCTTCGATCAACACTGAATGACCCTAAACTGCTCAGCCTCGATCCATACTAAATGACCCTGATCTGCTCGGCCTCGGTCCATTGTGCATGAACCTATACATCGCAACATAAGTCCACTCTGCATGAACCTAAAACTGCTCAGACTTGGTCAAAACCACATGATCCTAAACTGTTCAGCCTCGGTCCATACTGCATGACACTAAACTGCTCTGCCTCAGTCCTTATTGTATGACCCTAAACTTCTCAGCCTTGGCCCACGTTGCTTGACCTTAAATTGCTCAACCGCCGTTCATCCCGTATAACCCCTAAGTGGTAGGCCTCGGTCCATACTGCATAACCACTAATTGCCCAGTCTCGGTCCATACTTCATTATCATAAACTGCTCAGTCTAGGTCCATACTGTATGACACTAACCTTCTTAGCCTCGATCCATAAAGTCAGGCCCTAAACTGCTCACCCTCGGCCCATACCCAATCACCCTAAATTGCTCAGCCTTGGTCCATACTGCATTACCCTAAACTACTCAGCCTCGGTCCATACTTCATGACCCTAAACTGCTCAGCATCGGTCCATACTGTATGACCCTAAACATCTCAGCCTAGGTCCATACTGTAAGACCCAAACCTGCTCAGCCTTGGTCCATACAACATGACACTCAACTGCTCAGCCTTGATTTATTCTGCATGACCCTAAACTACTCAGCCTTGATCCATATTGAATGACCCAAAACAGCTCAGCCTCGTTCCACACTACATGATTCTAAACTGCTCAGCTTCGATACACAATGAATGACCCTAAACTGCTCAACCTCGGTCCCAAATGCATGACCCTAAACTACTCAGCCTCAGTCAAAACCGCATGACCCTAAATTGCTCAGCGTAGGTCCATACTACCTGAACAGAAACTGCTCTACCTCAATCAATACTTCATGACGCTAAACTTCTCAACCTTGGCCCATATTGCACTAAACTAAACTACTCAACCTCAGTCATTACTGCATAACCCCTAACAGCTCGTCCTCGGTCCATACTGCATAACCCCTAACTTCTCAGCCTCGACCCATACTTCATTACCGTAAACTGCTCAGCCTCGGTACATATTGCATGACCCTGAACTGCTCAGCCTCGTTCCATACTGCATGAACCTAAATTGCACAGCCTCGATCCAGATTGAATGATCGTAAACAGGTTAGCGTAGGTCCATACTACCAGTACTTAAACTATTCTGCCTCGGTCCATATTGCGTGACCCTAAACTGCTCAGCCTCGGTCCATAATGCATGACACCAAAACTGCTATGACTAGCTCAACAGTACCTGGTCGTGAACTGCTCAGCCTCGGTCTGTACTATAAGACCCTAAACTGCTAAGCGTTGTACCATACTGCATGACCCTAAGGTGCTCAGCCTCTATCTACTACATGACTCTAAACTACTCAGCTTCGATCCATACTGCATGACCCTAGACTGGTCAGCCTCGGTCCATACTGCCTCACCCCATACTGCTCAGCCTTAGTCCCTACTGTATGACCCTAAACTACTCACTCTCAGTTCATAATGAGTGACCATTAACTTTTCAGCATCGTACCATTCAGCATGACAGTAAACTTCTGATGCTCGGTCCGTACTGCATGACCCAAAACTGCTCAGTCTCAGTCCATAGTGCATGACACTACAGTGGTTATCCTTGGTCCATACTGCATGACCCGAAAGAGCTCAGTCGTGGCCCTGGTTGCATGTCCCTAAATTGTTTAGCCTCGGTTCATCCGGCATGACCGTAAAATGCTCAGCCTCGGAAGAAACTGCAAGTCCCTAAAGTTCTCAGCCATGATCCATACTACATGACCCTAAACTGTTCAGCCTCATTCCATTCTGCACAACCCTACACTGCTCAACCACGGTACATACTGCATGGCCCTAAACTGTTCAGCCTCAGTCTAGACTGCTTGACCCTAAACTGCTCAGCCTCGGTCCATATTGCATGATGCTAAACTATTCAGCCTCGGTCTAGATTGTATGACCCTAAACTCCTCAGCCCCGGTCCGTAATGCATTACCCTAAACCACTCGGCCTCGGTCCATACTGGATGACCCTAAACAGCTCAGCCTCGGTCCATACAGTATGACCCTAAACAGCTCCGCCTCGGACCATATTGCTTGACCCTTAACTACTCAGCCAAGGTCCATACTGCAAGACCCTAAACTCCTCAGCCTCAGTCCATATGGCATGACCCTATACTGCTAAGCCTAGGTCGACACTACTTGGCCATGAACTGCACAACCTCAACCCATACTGCATGTCCCTAAAGTTCTCAGCCTAGGTCCGTACCGTATGTTCGGAAACTCAATACTGCATGACCCTAAACTGCTCAACTTCGGTATATACTGCATGACCAAAAACTGTTCAGCCTCGGTCAATACTGCATGACCCAAAATTGCACACCCTCGGTCCGTACTACATGACCCTAGACTGCTCTGGCTCTGTTCATTTTGCATGACCTAAAATTTCTCAGCCTCGTATCATTCGGCATGACCGTAAACTGCTTATCTTCGGTCCATATTGCATGACCCTAAACTACTCAAGCTCGGTCCGAACTGCATGACCTTAAACTGCTCAGCCTTGTTCCATAATGCATGACCTTATCGTGTTCAGACTCAAACCATACTGCATGACCTTGAATTTCTTAAGCTTGGTCCATACCGCATGACCCTAATCATCTCTAGCTCAGTCCATACTGCATGACCCTAAACCACTCAGGCTCAGTCCATACTGCAAGACCCTAAACTGCTCAGCATCGATCCATGCCACACAACCCTTAACTGCTCAGCCTCGGTTCTTACTGCATGACCCTAATCTACTCAGCCTTAGTCCATACTGTGTAACTCTAAACGACTCAGCCTCGGTCCATATTGCATGACCTTAAATTGCTTAGCCTCGGTCCATACTACGTGACCCTAAACTGCTCAACCTTGGTCAATAATGCAAGACACTAAACAGCTCAGCCTCTGTCCATACTGCATGACACTAAAGTGCTCTGCCTCGTCCCATACTGCATGACCCTAAATAGCTCCGCCGCGGTCCGCACTTCATGACCCTAAACTGCTTAGCCTCGATCCGTACGGCATGATCATAAACTTCTCAGCCTTGAACCAAACAGCAAGGCCCTAAAGTGCTCAGCTTGGATCCATACTGCATGACTCAAAACTGCCCATCCTTGGTCTATTTTGTGTGACCGTACACTGCTCAATCTCTGTCCATACTGCATGACCATAAATTGTTCAGCCTTGGTCTAGACTGCATGACCCTAATTCTCTCAGGCTTGGTCCAAACTACCTGACCCTAAACTTCTCAGCCTCGGTCCATATTGCAAGACCCTAAACTACTCCGCCTCGATCCATTCTGCATGACCCTACACTGCTCATCCTCCGTCCAAACTACATGACTCAAGATCTCTGCCTCGCTCCATACTACATGATTCTTAAAAGGTCAGCCTCAGTCCATACTATATAACACTAAACTGCTCGACCTCGGTCCATATTGCCTGATCCTAAAATGCCCAGCCTCCGTCCACAGTGCATGACCCAAAACTACTCAGCTTCGGTCCACACTCCATGAACCCAAACTGTTCAGCCTCTATCCATTATGAATGACCCAAAGTAGCTCGGCCTCGGACCAGACTGCATAACCCTACACTGTGCAACCTCAGTCCAAACTGCATAAACCTAAACTGCTAGCCTCGATCCATACCGCATGACCCTAAACTAATCAGCCTCGGTACACACTGCATGACCCAAAACTACTCAACCTCAGTCCAAACTGCATGAACCTAAACTGCTAGCCTTGGTCCATACTGCATGACCCTAAACTAATCAGCCTCGGTACACCCTGCATGACCCAAAACTACTCAACCTCAGTCCACATCGCAAAACCCCTAACTGCTCAGCCTCAGTCCATACTGTGATAACCTTAACTAATCATCCTCGGTCCATACTGCGTGAGCCTAAACTGCACAGCCTCGGTCTATACTGCATGACCCTAAACGGCTCAACGTCATACCACACTCCATGACCCTAAACTGCACAGCCTAGGTCCATACTACATGACCCGAAACTGCTCAACCTAGGTCCAGACGGCATGACCCTAACTGCTCGGCGTCGGTCCATACTACCGAACCCTAAACTGCTCAAGCTCGGCCCATAAAGCATTACCCTAAACGCCTCAACCTCGGTCCATACTACATGACAAAATTTTCTCAGCCTCGGTTCATAATACATGATTCGCAACAGTTCAGCCCCAATCCATACTGCATAACCCTAAATTTCTCGGCCTCGGTCCATACTGCATGAGCCTAAAATGCTCAGCCTCGGTTCATACTGCATGACTCAAAACTACTCAGCCTCAGTCCACACTTCATGATCCAAAAATTCTCAGCCTCGATCCATACTGAATGACCCTAAACTTCTCAGCCTCCGTCCATAATGCATGACCCTAAACTAAGCAACCTCAGTCCACACTCCATGAACCTAAGTTGCTCAACCTCGGTCCAAACCGCATGACCCTAAACAGTTCATCCTCGGTCCATACTGCAAGACCATAAAGTACTCTGCCTCAGTCCCTACTGCATGACTCTAAACCTCTCAGCCACGGCCCATACTGCATGACCCAAAATTGCTCAACCTTAGTCGATACTGCATAACTCCTAACTACTCAGCGAATCCACACTGCATAATTCATAGTTGCTCAGCCTCGATCCCATACTGCATTACCTAAACTGCTTAGCCTCGGTCCATACTGCATGACCCTAAACCGCTTAGCCTCGATCCATACGGCAAGGCCCCAAACTGCTCATCCACTGTCCAAACTGCTCAAGTCTAAACAGCTCACCCTCAGTCCATACAGCATTACCCTAAACTACTCAGCCTCAGTCCATACTGCATAACCATAAACTACTCAGCGTTAGCGGTACTACATAAACTGCTCAGCCTCGGTCCATACTACATGACCCTGAACTGCTTGACCTCAGTCCATACTGCATAACCCTCAACTGTTCATACTAGGCCCATACCTCATGACTAATCATCTTAGCCTCGGTCCATAGTGCAAGACCCTAAACCACTCAGCCTCAATCCATACTGCTTGACCCTAAACTGCTTAGCCTCGAACCGTACTGCATGACCCTAAACCTGCTATGCTTAGGTCCATACTACAGAATCCTCAACTGCTCAGCCTCGGTCCATACTGCATCACCCTAAACTGGTCAGCCTCGGTGTGTACTACATGACTCTAAACTGCTCATCCACGGTCCATAATGCATGACCCTAAACTACGCAACCTCAGTCCATACTCCATGAACCTAAGTTGCTCAAC